>NC_057809.1:303540656-303665380 GCF_018294505.1 Triticum aestivum
TTGATCAACTTTGCCCATTCCTCAACAGTTGATTGGTACCTCGTACCTTCAGACATCCATGTGATCCTTCCATCTGGGTAGAAGTGTGCTGTGGAGTAGAATTGCATAATGAGATCCTCGTTCCACTTTGTGAGCTTCTGCCCAACAAAGTCTGCAACTCCACAAGCACTAAAGCTGTCATACACTCCAGGGTAGTGTTCCTCATTTTCCTTCATGTAGGTCCAGTCGACCCATCGCATGTCACAAACAATGGGCTTCTTGTCAAGCAGTACTGTCTCATAGAAATCTTGTTGTTCCTTGGTGTGAAATCTATAATCCATAGCAGTCCTTCTCCTTGAAGCATACGGGTCCGATTCTCTCCACTTCCTGAGCCCTGAGTCTCTCCTGAGCTTCATATCCTCAGCCACAGGATGAGCATCATTGTGGTCTGGGATCTTGGGCTTGAGTTTTCTGAGAACTTGCTCTTCATCCTCTTCTTCAGCAGCCTCAGGCACTGGGGCCTTGTTCTTCTCAGCAGCAGGTATGCTCCTTGTATTTCTCTTTGGTGCAGTCTTGATCTTTGATACAGCCTTGGGCTTAGATGCAGTAGCCCCTGATTTGATAGCATCACCCATTAGCTTGGGTGCCTTAGGTGCTGGTGCAGCAACCTCTTCTTCCTCTTCCTCTTCCATGATGGAAGCCTTTCCAAGCACTTTGGCTACGGTCTTCTTCACCCTTTCCTTTCTTTTCTTGCCTTCAGCAGCAACTGGCTCTTCGGGTGCAGGCTTTTCAGTTGAAGCTCTAGCCTTTGACATAGGCTGCCTGCCTGCTGGCCTTTTGATCTTTAAGCCTGGCTTTGTGCCTTGAGCTGGCTCAACTCTCTTTGATGTGGCCTCTTCCTCTGCCACATAATCTTCATCTTCAGAATCTGAAGTTCTCTTCTTCCTCTGTCGAGTGGCAGCTTTTGGCAAATTGCTTGGGGTACTTCTGCTGCCATCATATGAAGAGCTGGAGGGACTAGTGCCCTCACTCATGTGCACTTGCTGTTCTGACACATTCTGGCTGTCACTCTGGTCTGACATGATGAACAAGCTGACTGCTGACCCTGTGAATAGTTTATAGACGAGGTAGAGTGGATGAGCATCACAAAATGCAGAGATTTTTGCAAAAGAATGATCCAAAAACTTAGTTTTAGTTTCTCACTGAAATCATCTCGGATCTACCGATTTTTAAACTCGGTGATACCGAAGCAATTTTGGAACCTAAACTAGTGAACCCGGTCAGACCGAGTCACAGTTCGGTGGCACCGAGACTACTAGGGTTTCACAGAGTTCCAAAATCGGTCACACCGATAAGTAATTCTTGGTCAGACCGAGTCTCACTTGTGCAATGGCATAAGACAAATCGGTGGGACCGAGTTTTTCAACTCGGTGGGTCCGAGATGGTTTCGGTGGAAACCTAACCCTAAAATTTTCGAATCAAACCTAATCTATGAACGCATTGACTGGATAGGAGTGTTTCAATCGTGGCAAGAGTCATGATGATCACAATGTGCTAGGAATCCGAATGGAGAATAGCACAAAGATCGAGTCCATACCCTAGTTCGGCGGAGACTCGCTACGGCAGCAACAGCGGGGTAGAATTCCCATTGACGGCGACGGAGACCAGCGACTGGAGGCGGCTGGCTGTGAGGAGACGATCCGGAGACCACGTTGGCAGAGCAGGCTATCGCGCGGGCGAAGCGGTTCGGAGAAATTTCCAAATTTTTTCCCGTGACTATATATAGCCCGACCCTGTCGGTGTGACCGAGTGGAACAACTCGGTGGCACCGAGATTCATAACTGCAAGCAGTTACTGAAACTCGGTGTGACCGAAAGGTTCAAATCGGTTGCACCGAGATCGAAAACCTAGATCAACTTAATGATCTCGGTAGGACCGAAAGTGGGGTATCGGTCAGACCGAGAATCATAAAGAGGTTTTGGAAGTTTAAGTCTATGACGAATCGGGGACTCCGAGCGCTCCTCACACAGAGTGGTTTGAATCTGACTTGATCAAATTTTGTGATGCAGCATGAATAGAGTTTGAGACGAGAAAAGCATAGATAGCTAGAGGAGGTTCTTAGGTATTCTTGTCCATCCACTTGGCAAAAGGAAATAAAGCCAAACAATCAAAACAACAAGTGGATGTCCTCGAATGAGTAAAATATGCAACCAGCATGCTCACACAATAAGATGGCAAATGAAATATGTGACAAGGCATGCACAACCAATTCTAGCATCTATCAAGCAATTTGCGATGACAAGGTCATCTATATATGAGTATATTGACTTAGGAGTCAAGTGAGAACACTTGATCATAGGTCATACTCATCGTTTAAGCTCAAGTGGGGTTACCACTTTTCCATAAAGCATTGTTGTGTTCACATCTTTAGAGTTGCTTTAGCTCAAGTCTTAGAGTAAAGCTCCCCCTAGATGTGATATCCCCCCTAAGAGGGATGAACTAACCTTGGGTTTTGTCGATGACGACTTCATGTAGATGTTGAAGATGTGGACGCTCAATGTTGATGCAGATCGCTTGGAGCTATCCATTTGAGTGAATTGCACTTTCAATACCTACATGGGTTAGTCCCACAAGGAACAAACAAGGATATCCATAGACATAGAGTGATGCACACACAAGATGATGTCCATGAAAACTTTTAGGTTACCTTATCCCTTGTCTTACCAACAAGAGAGTTTGTGACTCCTTGAACTAGTGCAAGATGTGGAAGTTGATTGCACTTGTTCTTGCCAAAATGATAAGAGTGAAGTATGTTGGCGGAGTCACCCTCAAGAACTCTCTAGTTCTTCTTCTTTTGGATCCACGTCATCTTGATGGGAATCCTTGGAGTTGTAGTCGTATTTGATGAAGTGGAACTTGAAGTAGTCTTGGGAATCCACTTGACTAAGGTCTTAGGAGCTTCTTCAAATGCATCAATTTCCTCTTGAAGCTTGTCCTTGCCTTTTTGCTTGTAGTCTTGTGGTGGAAGATCATCTTGAGCTTGTGTCCCCTTGAAAGAAGTATCATGCTTCTCTTGTTGAGGAACAAACTTTGTCTTGGGGTATTGATCTTCTTCGCACTTAACTCCATTGGCATTGAACTTTCGTTCAAAACCAACACCTTGATTCTTCCGGTGCATTCCTTGCTTGCGCACAATTTCCTCGAATTTCTTACTCTCGGCAAGGCTTTTGTACACTCCTTTCTCCATAATTCCCTTCAATAAGCTATTTTCTTGCTCAAGTGTAACTTGGCTAAGAGAATCATTAGTGGAATCAACAGAACTACTAGAAGCAACAATATTGGATTTAGCATGATCATTGTTACTGCTAGAGAAAGAATCTTTCTTGTTCTTGTTACTAGACTTGACTTGAGCATGTAAGTGGATAAGAGTAAACGCTTGGCAATGTAAGAATAACTTTTCTTGCGGAGATCATCATTGATTGCTTTTAAGAACTCATGCTCTTGCTCAAGATTGAGCTTTTCAAAGCGTAATTTCTCATGAGCTCTTAAAAGTTCTCGATGATCTTCGAAGATAGTTTCATGAGCTAACTTAAGAGTGTTTAGTTCTTTAGTTAGAGCCTCAATCTTCTCCTTATCATTGTCATTCCTTTTATCATAGTATTCATCACTAGAGTTGTCAACAAGCAAATCATCACCTAACAAGTCATCTTCATCACTATTGAAATCAACATACTCGGGGTGTGTTACCTTAGGACCTTTGGCCATGAAGCATCTTCCAATTCCTTCATTTGGTGAGTCAAATATGTCGTAGGAGTTGGTTGACACAAGTGCTAGACCGGAAACACCTTCATCTTGAGTATCTTCAGAGTCGGAGTGATAACTTCTCTCGGAGTGGCTATCGGAGTCGGAGCCGGATACCCATTCACCAACATGAGCTTGATGTCTTCGTTTTGTGTAGCTCCTTGATGATTTTTCCTTCCTTTCTGAATCCTTGCTTCTCCGTGAGTATCTTCGTTCATAACGATCATCTCTACTCCTTCTCTCTCTTGGTGGTGATTCTTTGCTTCTTCTTTTTGGAGAATCTTCTCTTCTCTTGTAGGGAGCCGTACACTCATTGGAATAGTGTCCGGGTCTTCCACAACTGTAGCAGTTTCGCTCTCGACTAGAAGATCTTTTGTCATTGTAGGACCTTTACTTGAAGCTTCTATCTTTTCTTCTACTCTTGTAGAACTTGTTGAAGTTCTTCACCATTAAGCTCAATTCTTCATTGAAGTCTTATTTCTCACTTGATGATGTGGGGGCTTCACATGAGGCTTTATAGGCACCACTTGACTTGTTGTGAAGTTCCTCTTTATCCTTAAGTGACATCTCATGAGCAACAATTCTTCCAATCACTTCCGTTGCCTTGAGATCTTTGTAATTGGGCATCATTTGGATCAATGTGCACACGGTATCATATTTTCCATCCAAGGCTCTTAGAATCTTCTTGATGATGAATCTATCGGTCATCTCTTCACTTCCTAAGCCGGCAATCTCATTTGTGATGAGAGCAAGCCTAGAGTACATTTCAGCGACACCTTCACCATCCTTCATTTTGAACTTGTCAAGTTGACTTTGAAGCACATCCAACTTGGATTCCTTGACGGAGTCGGTACCTTCGTGCATATCAATCAAAGTGTCCCAAATTTCCTTTGCATTCGCAAGACGGCTGATTTTGTTGAATTCTTCGGGGCACAATCCGTTGAAGAGAATATCACAAGCTTGAGCATTGTATTGCAACATCTTCAACTCTTCCGCGGTAGCTTCACGGTTTGGTTCTTTCCCATCAAAGAGGTCACCTTGCAAACCAACACACACAATAGCCCAAACGGCGGGGTTATGTCCAAGAATATGCATTTTCATTTTATGCTTCCAACTAGCAAAATTAGTACCATCAAAGTAAGGACCTCTACGGTGATAATTTCCCTCGCTAGACGCCATGCTCTCCTAGGTTGTGAAACCAAGGCTATGACCACCAAAAGCTATGGAGATCAAAGCAAATGGAGACCAAAGCTCTGATACCACTTGTAGGATCGAAAGTATGTCTAGAGGGGGGTGATTAGACTACTTGACCAAATAAAACTTAACCTTTTCCCAATTTTAGTTCTTGGCGGATTTTAGCTATTGTAGGACAAGTCAAGCAATCATCACACAATTCAAGCAAGAATGCAAAGAGTATATTGGCAGCGGAAAGTAAAGCATGCAACTTGCAAGAATGTAGAGGGAAGGGTTTGGAGAATTCAAACGCAATTGGAGAAACGGATGTTTTCCCGTGGTTCGGATAGGTGGTGCTATCCTACATCCACGTTGATGGAGACTTCAACCAACAAAGGGTAACGGTTGCAAGAGTCCACGGAGGGCTCCACCCACACAGGGTAACGGTTGCGCGAGTCCAGAAAGGGCTCCACCCACAAAGGGTCCATGAAGAAGCAACCACCCACAAAGGGTCCATGAAGAAGCAACCTTGTCTATCCCACCATGGCCATCGCCCACACAGGACTTGCCTCACTAGCGGTAGATCTTCACGAAGTAGGCAATCTCCTTGCCCTTACAAACTCCTTGGTTCAACTCCACAATCTTGTCGGAGGCTCCCAAGTGACACCTAGCCAATCTAGGAGACACCACTCTCCAAGAAGTAACAAATGGTGTGTAGGTAATGAACTCCTTGCTCTTGTGCTTCAAATGATAGTCTCCCCAACACTCAACTCTCTCTCATAGGATTTGGATTTTGTGGAAAGAAGATTTGAGTGGAAAGCAACTTGGGAAGGCTAGAGATCAAGATTCATATGGTAGGAATGGAATATCTTGGCCTCAACACATGAGTAGGTGGTTATCTCTCAGAACATATTAGTTGGAATTGTGTATGTGTTCTGATGGCTCTCTCCACAAATGAAGAGGAGGTGGAGCGGTATATATAGCCTCGACACAAAATCCAACCGTTACACACAATTTTCCAATCTCGGTGGGACCGAATAGACAAACTCGGTCAGACCGAAAATGTAAACCTAGTGACCGTTAGAGATTTTCGGTGGGACTGACATGCAACTCGGTAGGACCAATATGGTTAGGGTTTCGGCATAACGTAATCTCGGTGAGACCGATTACACAAACTCGGTGAGACCGAATTTGGTAATTAGCTAACCAGAGAGTTGGTCAGGCAAACTCGGTGGGACCGATTTGCTCTTTCGGTGAGACCGAAAAGTTACAAAAAGGAAACACTGAATTTACATTGCAATCTCGGTGGGATAGATTCGCTCTTTCGGTGAGACCGAAAAGTTACGAAAGGGAAACAGAGAGTTTGCAATCCCATCTCGGTGAGACCGAGATCCCTATCGGTAGAACCGAATTACTAGGGTTTGGCAGTGGCTTATGACAAGTGAAACTCGGTGGCGCCGGATAGAAAGAATCGGTAGGACCGAGTTTGGCTTAGGGTTTAGGTCAAATGTGGATATGGGAAAGTAGCTGAGGATTTTGGAGCATATCATTAAGCACATGAAGCAAGAGGCTCATTAAGCAACACCTCATCCCTCCTTGATAGTATTGGCTTTTCCTAAAGACTCAATGTGATCTTGGATCACTAAAATATGAAATGAAGAGTCTTGAGCTTTTGAGCTTGAGCCAATCCTTTGTCCTTAGCATTTTGAGGGTTCCACTTTCACATCCATGCCATGCCAATCATTGAGCTTTCCTGAAATAATCATCTTGGAATAGCATTAGCTCAATGAGCTATATGTTGTTATGAATTACCAAAACCACCTAGGGATAGTTGCACTTTCAAATCTCTCTATGGTCATCACGGCCTGCTTGATTATCGCGCGCCACGGGAATCTCACATGCTCGCACAACGCTTGTGCTCGGGTCTGTCCCTGCAACACTGAGAAATCTGAGCGGTCGAGCTCTGGCTCGTGGGACGCCCGTGCACATCACCTCACCTCACCTGGCCCTTAGTGTCTTAACCTCCTTGCGAATCAGCTAGTGGCGGACCGGCAATCGTCATGGCAATTTGTGCCCTTCCTCGCACTAACTTGCAGGAACCTCTTGAGGACTAAAGTGGGCGGTACCGCAGGCTCTCTCTCTCTCTCTTCTCCCATGCAATTCGCTTGCGCGTTAAAAGGGGGGCTCTTGAGCATCGCGACTCAGGGGCTTTTACTGGCTGTCCAGCCCTCACTCCCTGGCCTTGACCACGGCATCGCAACCTAGCATACCAGCGGCGGCTCTTGCTCGAGGGCCGGGACCTGAGGACGTAGAGAACACAGAAGAGAATGGAGAAGGGGGAGGCTCGCACGGGCCTAACCTAGCTACTTGACAGCGGCCGATGCACAAGTCTGGCGCAACACGAGGAACCAGCTTCGGAATGCCAAGATAAGTCTTGCGCCTGGATCAACCCAGCGCTACGGAATAAGGTACTCGCCTTTCGCTGCCCTGCTGCGGTAGCGTCGCCTCCCTTTCCCATCCTCAGGTAGCTGCTTGCGCGCTAAAGGGGGCCTCTTGAGCATCGCACCTCAGGAGCTCTTACTGGACCTCGGGCCGCTCACCTCCTGGCCTTGACCACGGAATCGCGACCTGCCTGGGGACCGAGACCTGTCAGCGTAGAACACCAAGGTGCCGTGGGATTGGAAAGGGGAGACCGAGCCTTAGCAGGACATGCGTTTGCAAATTTTCATATAAAGGATAATATAAACAAAAGACATCACAGACCCTTTACACACCCCCACGGGGTCCGTTTGAATTCCTCACATGGAACAAAAAGAAGGGAGTTCCTATCTACACGCGCCTAACATCGCCGATGCCATCATCAACAGTGGGCCTCCGGAGGCCGGCGCCAACCCCATCCAGATTAGCGACGACGGCGGCCGGACGCTGCAGCCTTGCTCCGGGACCGGCGAGAGCTCGGGGGCACGTAGCTATCATCGGTTGTCTCCAGAGTCTCGACAAGCTCGGGAGAGTCACTGGACCACCAGCATTCACCACTGTCGCTGGAGGAGCAGCTGGCGAGCCCAGCGGCAGGCTCGGCGTTAGCTGCTGCATCGTCATGACGAACCCCTTCAGGGCAGCACTCCAAGCAGCGACCTTCCTCGTCGAAGACCTTGAAGAACATCGTGGAGGCGCCGTCGTACTTGAAGTGAATGGCGAGGGCGCCTTCCGCACGGCAGAGTCGGGCGACCTCGCCCCACCCATGAGCCATGAAGATCTTCCCAGAGGATATGGCTTCAACCTCCACTCCAGTCACCGGGGCATCGCAGTCGGCATGCTGCAACTCGAGGGGGGCCCTCGGCGGCATCTCGGCGGCGAAGAACCGCGGGAAACGAATCCAAGTGCGCGGAGGCATCGCCGCCCACAGCATGAACTCGTGCGAGGAGTCCACGGCATGGACCCCTGGGGCGACGGCATGCGTCACCGCGGCGCGGCGACGATGGCCCTGGCGCGGGCAACGACGTTCGTCACCGCTCCCTCTGGAACCCGCAGGTGGGCATACAAGGGCAATGGATACCCTGGAGGTGTCCGCTCGTACCATGGCCGCGATACTTCCGGCCTCATACAATGTCTCGACAATGAGACAGCCTCTTCTTCGGCAGAAGTGGCTCGGGCTCGTCGAGGGGAGTCTTTCCCTTCTCCGCGGCTGAGAACCTCCGTATCGGCGCCATGGTCGATGCAACAAGCGATGAAGCAAGGAAGAAGAAGGTGCGCGAGAATCAAGGGAAGAGATGGGTGACAGGGGCTCCGCCCCCTCTTCCCATTTATAGCCAAGGGGAGGCCAACCGTCGGCCTCCATGATCTAAGATAATAATGATCTTTTTCTGCATGCAGCAAGGACTCGTCAAGTCGGGCAGTTGCCGAGGCAGCGTGGGGAAGCGGAGACGCCCATGTCCAATCAGTCACCACACGCCAATCCGTGGTCGCAGGCTGTTGGGGCCCGCGGCGCACCGCACTTACCCTTTGGCTTCGCCAAGAAGGCAAGCCCGAGCGCGCCTTGGGCCCGGGGGCTACTGTCGGCGTTCTAGGAATGGGGGTCCCCAGACTTGCCTGCCTGCGGTCCATAGCATGGCTCCACCAGCGGCCGTGTATGGCCCATCTTCACCAGCAAACACTCAAGACCCTCGCGAGGGGCCAAGCCTCGCGAGGCCGATGACACAAGACCTCCTCAGCGGCGGCCTCACCAGGCCGGCTTGCGAGGGGCGGAGAGATCAAGGCAAGGGACACCTCGCAAGGTTTGTGTGACGCATGCCATGACGACTGGAGCCAGGCGGGCGCCAGCACGCGCTGTATCCTCATTTCCTCTTTGGTGCTAAAGAGGCAAGCGCAGGTGAGGAGTCCTGAGGCATCAGGTAAAGGTTTCCATATCGGTGCAACAAGACCAAGACCAGCAGGACAACAGGATGGAGGTCACTGTGGAGCCCAAGACGGCGTCACCACCACAGCCTTTGGCAGGCGAAGACCAACTTTTGTCAGGATAGCTTGTACTAGTTGTCTCCCTTCAAATTGGCCGTTGTGGGATCTCTTTCCGCCTAATATTTGGGAAGAGGACCCGGGCCTCTATATATAGGACTAGCCACCACCGTAGAGGGAGATCGGAGATCAGAGATCTCAGATGATCTTGGACCAGATCCACTCCACCAATGCCACCACACTAACCAAGCACAAGAGCACCTCTCCTCAGGAGGTCGTTCTTCCCTTGTAACTGTTCATCCTCACCCCAAGAGGCAATCCACCACACCACACTGGAGTAAGGTATTACACCACATCGGTGGCCCGAGTAAGTATGAACTCTTGTGTCTCGTGTTCTTTGGGTTTGTCGAGCTAGGCCTTGAGATCATGGTGTGTGCGAACTAGAGGGGGAGAGATCTTCATGCGCACCCTAGTGTTCGAACCTCAAGGGTTTTGCCGGAACCTGAAATCCGACAGATACCTTGAATGCTGAATAGTGTTGGAGCTCGGCTGTGAAAATATGCCTCGAATTTAGTTCGGCATTAGAGCTCGGACGCAAGAGGACGTCATCGCACGAGAAACACTTACAAGGCATTGATAAAGGACGGTAGCTTAGAGGGTCTCCTCGGATGCCTGACATGTAAACTCTTCGGATTTAGCTCGGTGATCGTCAAGATCGGACATGGGAAGATTTATAGAACCAGTTTTCAAGACCGACGATTGAAGAAGAGGAATTATTCGGAAGAACCGTGGAGCGTCCTCAACTTTAAGACCGGTTTAGGGGGCTACTAACGGTGTCCTGGACTAGGGGGTACTCACCACGTCGTCTCCTAACCAGTGGGTCGGGCCGAGGACCCCCATGATGATTCACTAATGGGCCACTTCGGGTGCTCATCTCCAATACAAGGAGGATTCCACAAGGCTTGGCACAGAAGACAAGGACTACTCTAAACCCTAGGCCTACGGTGCATATATAAACCGAGGCTAGGCTAGTGAATAGACAATCGGAGATTCATTATTACAATCTCGTGGTGAATACATGTACTATGTACTATCCTCATATCAATACAATCGAAAGCAGGACGCGGGGTATTATCTCCTTGAGAGAGCCCGAACCTGGGTAAAATCCTATGTCCATGTTACCATCACTCCAAGATGCCTAGCTTAGGATCCCTACTACAAGATCCGCCAGTTTTGACACTGACAGACATCCTTGCATGCTTGCCGGGAGGATGCGAACACGCGAGCCGTGCTTGTTGTAGCGCGTGAGCTGCTGCGGTGCATGCTAGCTGAAGACGGCCATCATGCCTTGCTCTCTCGTGTCGCTCAGCTGTTCGATGCTGCTTGCGAGGGTGTGGTGCCTTTTTGCATCATGCTGGCTTCACGAACGCCCTCGGGGACCCACGCACGCCCCTGTTGCGTCTGCTCGTCCCCTGAGGAGGAGACTGGAGGACCCCGCGGAGGCAGCTCGGCGTACAGTGCCACCCGCCTGACCCAAGAGGCGCGCCCCCAGGAGACAGCCAGGGCAGGCGGCCTCCACTACGACAACAATGAGGAGTTGCTCCCAGGCTAGTGAGGTAGGATATCGAAGATGGCGGACAACGGAGCAGAGGGGCTGGATGCTAATTTCAGGGTAATGGCCCGTGGTGCCTCTATACTACCATTGGCGGGCACGTCATACGAGTGAAGGAGAAGCTCGTACGCGTTCCCCCCGCCAGCCCGGACGTCAAGGTCACCAAGGTCACGTGGAGTAGGGACCCCTTACGAGCCAACTCAGCGCCCTGCCAGCACCTTCGACAACAACAGCCAATGGTTACAACCAATATCCTTAGGACATGATTGTGCTAACCTTGAATCACAGGTGAACCACGCCACACACCTCAGGATGTTGGCCCTGCCCTATGCAAGGCAAAACACACTGGGGGCTGCGCGGGGGGAGCCTGGCGCCAGAGCTTCCCCTAGGCCGCACAACGCAGGGCGGCACCACGACGGTGGCGCGCGCCGTCTAGAGGTAGGTCCTCCGCCGAGGAAGGCACATACGAGCCCTTCCCCAGGTAGAGGGCCCGCGATCGCCTGACCACCGCCAGCGTAGCCCCATGGTCTCATACTTGGTTTCCGGACGCCCCAGCGGTGGTCGGGGGATGCGCAGGGCGGGGTCCCCGCCAGGAGCAAGGAGTTCCCCTCAAATCGCCGCTCGTGACACTCTCATGTAATAATGAGTGGGGTTGTACACGCCCCGGAGTCCCTTGAGTGCCGCCCTCGGGCCTCACGGGGGCTCCGACGCATGTCCAAGTGGAGGCCCCACGCTCCGTGCTGGCAGTCGACACTATCCCCCAATGACTATGCCCACACCTAGTGGAAGCACTGAGCTGGCAGCTGGTGAGAAGACTAGCGTAGGCGCCGGACGCGACTGTTTCCTTTGCCTTTATTCGGTAACCCAATTTGTTGTCTTTGGAATGAAATTTGGAGTTTCACGTGCTTATTAAAATAAAACGGTGGAAATTTTTCGATTGGCGGTGTTCTCTGCTCTTTGATTTATGTTTGGAAGGCATGGCTCCTCCTGCTGCTCTCTCCGTGAGCGGGGGCCGGATGTGGTGTGCGCATCTAGGATAGCCTGAGCACGTCAAGGCCCCCTCAGGGCCAAGGGCATAAACTGCAGCAGGCCCGCCTGCGCGCACACCTAGCCAAAGCGTTGGCGTCTAGCTCCTCGCGTGGCGCCCTTGAGCAGGCCAGTAGGCACGCCAGGAGGCCTTAGGCTCTTGCGAGCCCTCGGAGGGCTTGCCTCATGAAGAATGCGTCTCTGCGATACAAGGACCCACCCAAGGTCACAAACACAAAAGATAAGTCACGGCCACTACTCTAGTCGGGAGCCCTCTGGCTCACGTCGACACATTTTGAAATTAACCTAGAGTAAGGATGGCAGTTTTACCCATGGGTACGGGTACCCGCGGGTACCGTGCCCGCATGGGTAGGGTATGGGTAGACTTTTATACCCATGGGTAGTACCCATACCCTACCCGTTAAGTCATGGGTAGGGTACGGGTATAGCCTTGTACCCACGGGTATATCCATACCCTGCCCAGTTGTGAACTAATGTTAACATATCATCAATTAGTCATGTGACTCATCTACTCCTATTGACTTATGAGTATGTTTGTGATTTTTATAGTTTGAGAGTGGTCATGTACACATCTGCCTTGTCATTGAGCTGAGATAATTGATGTTTTTGTGAAATGTGCTATCATTGAGTGTAAAATTGTGAACATTTTATGTACTATTTGTTCTACCCGCTGGGTACCCAATGGGTACGGGTACCTGTCGGGTATGGGTATGGGTAAAGTTTCATACCCATGGGTATGGGTATGGGTAGAATTTTGTACCCACTGACTATACGGGTATGGGTATGGTATTGCTCTACCCTGCCCATACCCTACCCATTGCCATCCTTAACCTAGAGGGCCTATCATTGTTCCATACATTATAGGGGAGCTCACTCCAAAAAATGCTTTCACGCCAAGGGACCGTTCCCAAAAACTTTGTAGGAAAGCAGGGAAGTACAAACCCAGCGGGGTGTGCTATCGCCATCATCATCATCGTCATCTGCTCCATCATGTTCAGTCGCGAGTGCAGTCACGTCGTCGGCAAGGGAAAATACCTTGATCAGGTCGTCCACATGGTTGTCCACCCAGCTCGCCAGGTCACCCTGGGTTACCCTGGTTACGGGGGCTATCGCGGCATTGAAATTGAAATACGGATTGAGGCTAAGAAGATAGATGAAGATGCGCGAGAACGTGCGCCCAAGGAGATCCCGGCTCTTCTCTTCGACGAGCTGGCATGCCCTCGCAGCCCTGCCTTCAAGGCAGGCCACGACTTGGGTGAAGAAGAGGAGGTAGCCATCATTGTCGGCTTCATACGGGTGGGCGACGTTCCCCTCGCAGATGGTGTCCAAGGCCCGGTTGGCCCTGATGCTGAGGTCTCCGAGCATCAAGGAGCGCTTGCGCCGCAGCGTCACGATGGCTCGCGTCATCTGTAGCCCTTTCCGCAAGGGACGTGACACCCATGACCTGCTACTGAAGCGAGGATAGCTCAGCCTCGGCAGTGACTCGGGCTTCTTCGGCGGCCTTCCCGTGCCGCTCTACCGCAACTAGCTCCACCTTGAGAGCATCGGCCTTGCCCTGCAGCTCGACCTGCCACTGTTTGAAGCGAGTCTCCTGTAACCCTAGCTTTCGGCGGTATTCTTCAATGAGGGCCTTGTGGATCCCCGCCACCTTCTGGTCGACCTCCAGCTGAATTCTCGCCTCTCGAGAGGCAAGGGCGTCCTCGGCCGTGGCTACTTGGCGCTCCATCACCTCCAGTTGCTCGGGCTCCAAGCTGTGCTCCAACGCCTCGAGCGCCAGCGCCTCCTCATGAGCCCGAATCCCAGCCGCGTCTATGGGGGTCCCTCCTAGTGGCGCTGCAAGGGTGGCTCAGCACGCTTGGACCTGCCATTCAAGGGCGGAAATAAAGGCTTGAAGTTCCCACACACGCTCCTCAGCTGCCTCATGATGCTGGTCTGCGGCCCGAGCCTCCTCCAGGGCAGTGCAAGCCTCCCGAGAAGCTACAAGGGATCCCTTGGCCTCCGCATGGGCGCGCTCATGCTGCAAGTGCCCAAGGTTAATGGCGACCTTCAGTTGATGCCATTCGAGTGCTAGGCAGAGGTTTTCCGCCTCGAGGCATGAGTTGACGTCGCCAAGCTCTGCCCGAGCCGGCCTAGCGCGCTTGTCGCTTCCTGGAAAAGGCTGTGGTGGACGGCGTTGCGCCCGCGCGCGAGCTCCAGCGCTCGGCCAGGCCTTTCCTCCATGTCCTGGTCCACCGAAGGGGTGCGGGATGACTCACCCGTCTCCGGCAGGGGGACGATGGCCGGAGCCCCTCCGACAGCTTCCCGAACCTAGGATGGGGCACGGTGTGGCACAGTTCTGCCGCTCAAAGATGAAGCCGTCGCATGGGGCACCCAACCACCAGCGAGAACCAACGGGGGGGGGGGGGGGGGCTCGACACGAACTTCGTGCCTCGGCGGTTGCTCCAGAGGAAGGATGCTAGGAGAACAGGCTCGTGACTCTCCATCTGTGATCTCGACTAATGGGCCAGCACCACCTCCCGTGCGGCTGTCCGTTTCAGGGGGGCTTGGGACCATGGCTGAACCGGAAGCCTCCGGAGGTCGCGCACTAGGCGGGCTCACCATTGCGACAGAAGGGACCCTGAAGGGAAAGTGTTAGAGGGGGGACGCATCATGTAATAATCTAGAAGGGCATGGTACTTACTCATCCACAGCTATCCATTTCCTCTATTTCAGGGCCGGTGGGGCGACGCCACGGCAACTCCTGAACCCCTTCCTCTTGTGGCATACCTCAACGTTCAGAAGGGTTACATTGAAGGATGACACGCTGCCCCTGGTGGCGGGGGCGGTAGTCACAGCCATGTCCAAGGCTCCCCCGCGTGTTGTCTGCAGGGCTGCGGGTGGCCACCTTAGGAGCACTTGGTGGCACCTGCCCTCCAGCGGCAACCTCAGGAGCACATGGTGGCACCTGCCCTCTAGCAGCCACCTCAGGAGCATTTGGTGGCACCTGCCCTCTAGTAGCCACCTCAGCAGCATTTGGTGGCACCTACCCTCCAGCGGCCACCTCGGGAGCATTTGGTGGTGCCTGCCTCCAGGGGCCATCTCAGGAGCAATCGGCGATGCTCGCCCCCACCCCAGGAAGCACCTCAGGGGCGCGCACCACCGGGCCAGCGAGCATGGGAGCCACCAAGACGGGGTTTTCGCGAGGCCCCATGTGACCCTCGGGGAGCAGCCTCCACTCATTGAAGCACGGGATCTTCTCGACCAAGGCCTCTCCGATTGAGCAGTTGTACAAGAGGCACCCCTCGGCGGGGAGCGCAGTAGGCGCTGGGTCACCCATCATGAGCTCAAGCATTGTGCACAACGTCTTGGAGGGGAGTGAAGGAACCTGGAGCCTCATGGGATCGTTGGGGCCAGTGAAGTCCCACATTGGGCGAGAATGGCGCTGGAGCGGGGCGATGCGCCGCCAGACGAACTCCCTCACCACCATCGACACCGTCACCCCTACCTCCTTCAGCTTGGCCAGCCTGGACAAGACATGCGCAAGCCGTCGGTCAATGAGCTCCACGTGTCCCCAGACAGAGCTTGGCACCACTGGCGCCCATGGGAGGTGGAGCAGGGGGCTGAGCACGGTGGCGTCCACATACACCCATTGCTTTTGGAATCCTCTTACATTTGGCACGGAGCGTGAAATTGATGCGGGAGCCAGCTGTTGCCGACACCGCCTGGAATGACACGCACCCTAAGCATCATCTGCTATCAACCAGGCCGAGCGAGAAGAAATAGCGGAACAAGGCCACGGACGGGGCAATGCGCACGAGAGCCTCGCACAGGAAGGCAAAGGCAGAGAGGAGGACAATGGATCTGGGATCCAGATGCAGCGCTTGGATTTGGTAATGCGAAAGCACAATATTGAAGAAATCAGAGAAAGGGGGGATCAGGCCGGCCTAGAAGGCATGGAGATGAAGGTGATTTCGATGGCCTCCATGTCGATAAAGGCCCGGGAGGCAGGCCAGACCATCGTCGCCTTCCACTCATTGGAATCAGCGGCGAGGGCCTGCCGAACCTTGTTCATCCCCTCCTGGTTGACCACCATCGACCGGCCCAGCGCGGGCTCCAACCCCGGCGAGGACTCCGCTGGCGCGCAAGCTGTCCCTTTCTTCTTCAACCATGGAGGCATGGCAACGGAAGCAAATTGGTGCTGGCGCGGAATCTAGAGAAGGAGGTACGAGCTCACAGGAAAGAGGGGGAGCAGAGGACGAGTTTGGAGGGCAATGATGGCTGGGCTGCGTTTGCAACAGGCAGTTGTCAAGTCGGACGGTTACTGAGGCGGTGTGGGGAAGTGGAGACGCCCACGTCCCATTAGGCGCCACGTGTCGACTCGATCCGTAGGTGATTGGGGCCTGCGGCGCTTTACCCTTGCCCTTTGCCTTCGCCTCGAAGCTAAGTCCGAGCACGCCTTGGGCTCGGGGGCTACTGTCGGTGTTCTAAGAACCAAGCACCCAGACTTACCTGCCTACGACCCATAGTGTGGCTCCATCAGCGTCCTGGTACAACCCACCTTCAGCATCGACAAGACAAGACCCTCGTGAGGGGCCAAGCCTCGTGAGGAGGACGACGCCAAGACCTCCGGAGGGAGCGGCCTCCCCAGGCAGCCTCCTGAGGAGTGGAGATTCCTATGTAGGCGGTCACCTCATGAGGTTGAGGTGATGCAAGCCATGAGGACCAAGGCCAGGCGGGCGCCAGCAGGCACAGAGCAGCAAGTTTCCTCTTTGGTGCTAAGGAGGCACGCGCAGGCGCGGGGTCTCGAGGAATCAGCCAAAGGTTTCCCTTCCCATGCAACGAGACCAAGACCACCAGAACGGCAGGACAGATGTCATCACCGAGCCCACCATGGCGTCACGAGAAAAAGCTTTGTAGGCGAAGACCACCGTTCGTCGGGATAAGATGTACTACTTGTCTCCCTTCAAACTTGGCCATTGTGGGATCGCTTCCCGCCTATGTTTTGGAGGAAGAGGACCGAAGCCACTATAAATATAGCTTAGCCACCACCATAGGAGGGGATCCGGAACCCGAACCCTCACTAGTTCACACCCACACTAGAACTGACCTCCTGAGCTTGTTCTTCCTCTATACTAGTTCATCCTCAGCCCCTCGCGAGGCTAATCCACCCAAAGCAGGAGTAGGGTCTTACACCGCAAGGTGGCCCGAACCTGGGTAAACTGCCAAGTCCCTTCCCTTTTCCGTTCATTGAGCAAGGCCATGAGAGAGACGCGTTCGTTGGCTGGAGAGGTTGAGTTCTTCGCACACGCCCCGACATTTACCAACTCTTAAAATAATCTAAGTGAAGCATGAGAGCATTTCTTCAAAATTTGCTAACTCTCAAAATAATCTGTGTGAAGCATGAGAGCATTTCTTCAAAATTTGCTAACTCTTCAAAAATTAAACCACCGATGTGGTCAAAAAGATATAAGTGAAGTACTAGAGCAATTCCCTAGCTCAAAAAATTGAAGTGAAGCACATAGAGCAATTCTAACAAATCATGGCATCATTATGGCTTTCTCAAATAGGTGTATCCAGTAAGGATGATTGTGACAAACTAAAAAGTAAAACAAGCAAAGACTCATATAATACAAGACGCTCCAAGCAAAAGTCATGATATCTGACGAATAGAAATATAGCTCCACGTAAAATTATCGATGGTCGTTAGAAGAAAGAGGGGATGTCTTCCGGGGCATCCCCAAGACTAGTTGATTGGGAGTCCTTGAATATTTCCTTGGGGTGCCATTGGCATCCCCAAGCTTAGGATCTTGCCACTCCTTATTCCTTCATCCATCGTGATCTCACCCAAAACTTGAAAACTTCAATCACACAAAACTTAACAAAACCTTCTTGAGATCCGCTAGTATAATAAAGCAAATCACCACTTTAAGTACTGTTGCAAACCCATTCAGATTTTATTATGTCATTATACCTACTATATTCTAACTTTACCATGGCTTATAACCCCCGATAGAATCCATAGATTCATCAAAATAAGCACACAATGCAACAAAAAAGAATCTGTCAAAAACATAGTAGTCTGTAGTAATCTGTACTTAATGTAGGAAATTTGTATATCAATCTTGTCTAAACAATTCAGAAGTTTTCGTTGCTCCAGTGATTTTTGATAATTCTGCTACTGGACATAAAAGTTTTTGTTTTCCAACAGGATCAAATCAACTATCACCCAAGCCATCCTAAAGGCATTACTTGGCAAAAACACTAACTAAAACATAAAAAACACAATCATAACAAAAGCATAAGGAAACAAAAATTTAAAGGGTAACTATTGGGTTGCCTCCCAACGAGCGCTATTGTTTTATGCCCCTAGCTAGGCATAATGCATATATTCAAGTATTGTCATCTTTAGTTTTTGCTTCATAGGTTGCCCTCATGATTGACTCATATGGTGGCTTAATTATAGGTCTAGGGAAGTGTTCCATACCCTTTCTCAACAGAAACTAAAATTTAATATTCCCTTCTGTCATATCAATCACGTCACCTATAGATCTTAAAAATGGTCTACCAAGTATTATGGGACAAGATGGATTGCAGTCAATATCAAGAACAATAAAATCTATGGGCACATAGTTCCTATTTGCAAGAATAAGAACATCATTAATTCTTCCCAAAGGCTTTTCTTTACCCTTCTTGTGTTTAATGACATAAGGGAAAGTCTCAATGAATTCCACCCATTTAGCATGTCTACGGTTCAGTTTTGCTTGACTTTTAGTGTGTTTCAATGATTCATGATCAGAATGTATAACAAATTCTTTGGGCCACAAATAATGTTGCCATGTTTCTAAAGTCCGAACAAGAGCATATAATTCTTTATCATAAGTAGAATAGTTCAGACTAGGCCCACTCAATTTTTCAGAAAAGTATGCAACAGGTTTGCCATCTTGTAATAACACACCTCCTAATCCAATTCCACTAGCATCACATTCAAGCTCAAAAGTCTTATTAAAATCAGGAAGTTGGAGTAAAGGAGCATGTGTCAACTTATCTTTCAATACCGTGAAGGCGTCTTCCTCAATGGTGCTGAAATCTCTCACAAAACGCCTATAGAAACCAGCGAGGCCAAGGAAACTCCTCACTTGTGTGACCGTTTTGGGCTGCGGCCAACTCTCAATAGCTTCAATCTTGGCTTTATCAACTTCAATTCCCTATGGAGTAACAACATAGCCAAGAAAAGATACTCGGTCGGTGCAAAAGGTGCACTTCCCAAGGTTACCAAACAAACATGCATCACGTAGAGCGATAAAAACAGCACGTAAATGTTCCAAATGTGCTTCCAAAGATTTGCTATAAATCAGTATATCATCAAAATAGACTACCACAAATCGTCCAATGAAAGCACGTAAAACTTCGTTCATTAATCTCATAAAAGTACTAGGCGCATTAGTTAACCCAAAAGGCATGACTAACCACTCATATAAACCAAACTTAGTTTTAAATGTTGTTTTCCATTCATCTCCCAATTTCATACGAATTTGATGGTATCCACTACGCAAATCAACTTGGGAGAATATTGTAGAGCCACTCAATTCATCAAGCATATCATCAAGCCTAGGAATAGGATGACGATAACGAATAGTAATATTATTAATGCCTCTACAATCAACACACATACACGACGTACCATCCTTTTTAGGCACTAGTATAATAGGAACAGCACAAGGACTAAGAGATTCGCGTATATAACCTTTGTCGAGCAGCTCCTTTACTTGACGCATAATCTCCTTCGTCTCCTCTGGATTGGTACGGTATGGTGCACGGTTGGGTAGCGAAGCACCGGGAATTAAGTCAATTTGATGCTCAATCCCTCGAATAGGTGGTAATCCCGGTGGCACGTCTTGTGGAAAGACGTCATCGAACTCCTGCAAAATGTTAGTGACAGCAGGGGGCAAAGAGGAAGGCACGTCCTCGAATGAAAATAATGCCTCTTTGCACACAAAAGCATAGCAAACAGATTTGCTAAAATCTAGCTCATCAATATCAGACTTGGTGGCAAGTAAACATGCACTTTTCAATTTAATTTCAGAAACAATAGTAGATGGTTTATTATTAGGCTTCATTTGGTGCTCAAATTCTTTTGCCACAATCTGATTTTCACTCTTATTTGTCTCCTGTTTTGCTTTATTAGCTCTATTAATATCATCTTTCAAAATGGAATCAGGAGTCATAGGAAGCAAAGTAATATTTTTATCGTTATGAACAAGAGTATACTTATTGTTTCTACCATGGTTTACATAATTTTTATCAAATTGCCATGGTCTACCAAGTAATAAGGAACATGCTTGCATAGGTACCACATCACAATCAACATAATCAGCATATGTAGAGATACTAAAATGCACACGAACAGTACGTGTTACCTTAACCTTGCCGCTGTTGTTGAACCATTGGATGTAGTAAGGATGTGGATGTGGTCTTGTGGTGAGAGATAGCTTCTCCACCATCTCCATGCTAGCCAAGTTGTTGCAACTCCCTCCATCTATGATCACACGAACAGAACGTTCCTTCACAACTCCCTTTGTATGGAACAAATTATGCCTCTGATTTTGCTCAGCTTGTGTAACCTGCACACTCAAAACACGTTGAGCAACTAAACATTCATACCTGTCAGCATCTTCAGGAGCCATGTATTGCGTCTCATGATCAGAATCGTCTCCACCGTGTTCGTCACGTGTAATAAGAGCCAAAGTTTCCTCATCATAGTCACTAGCGGACTCATACCCACCATCCTCAGTAACAATCATCACACGCTTAGATGGGCATTCTCTCGCATAATGACCTCCACCCTTGCAATGTCAACAAATAATATCATGTGTTTGCCCTGTTGATGCCATGGATGAAGAAGAGCTCTTTGTAGGCCCAGAAGGTGTGCTCTTGGCAGATAGTGGTGATTGTGCCTGCTTTATTGTATCACGATTGGAGGTGGCAGCCGACGGAGGCGCCGGTGTAGCAGAACGTGTGGAAGTAGATGATGCACGTGGTGTCCATGATGAAGGTCGACCTGCAGAAAAGTTAGTCCGCGCCAATGCCTGTCGATCCTGCACTTCACGTTCAGCTTTACAAGCAAGATGGAATAAACGAGTGATATTAGTATACTCCTTATACTCTAGAATCGTCTGAATCTCTCTATTTAATCCACCCATAAAACGTGCAAGCATAGCTTCATTCTCCTCAACAATACCACATCTAATCATGCCAGTTTGTAATTCCTGATAATATTCTTCTACAGAATTTTTTCCCTGTCTTAAGCACTGCAATTTTTGAAGTAATTCATGTTGATAATATGGTGGAACCCAACGAGTACGCATAGCAGTTTTCAAAGCAGCCCAAGTAGCCGGAATAGGATATAATCTACAATGCTCAGACCACCAAACACATGCAAAACTAGTGAATGCACAAACAGCAGCAGGAACACGTCTCTCCTCGGGATATTGTAAACATGTAAATCGTTGTTCAGTTTCTAACTCCCGAGTAAGATATATATCAGGAACATATCTACCCTCAAATGGTGGAATATTCAATTTTAGTTTAGGGAGATGGTCATGATCTCGTACCTGAGGGTGAGCCCTACCATTGCCATTATTTGCATGTGGACGATCTGGTGGTTGGCTGTGCTAGTGGTGGCACGTAGTTCTGATTTTGATCAACCTCATCCTCATAATCTCCCACATAATCATCCTCCTCCACATCAGCAGTAGGAGCCACAGAAGTATCAACATCAGCACCAGCAGTTTGGCCCGACTGAAGAGGGACACGGCTCGCTCGGCGGAGGGCTATTTCCCGACGTGGAGGTAGTCGGTGTTGTTGCTATTGTTGCAGAGGTGCGGCAGGAGCAGCCGATGATGGTGGTGGAAAACGCGAAAGCAATTCAGCAAACTTGTTATCGAGCTTTGTTTCAAACGTCTTCTCCATGCCATCTATCGTCTCTATGGCCTCTTCAAATCTGTTTAGCACATCTTGCACCTGTCCACTCATCATTTGCTGAAACGTATCATGAAGCTCCTTGTTCGTCAAGTTCTCCCAGTCAATCTCGTCGGCTTGGGATCCTAGCATGGTTAGCAGCAATAGAAACACACAAGAATATGATCCTACAGACTACTAACAAGTGGTGGTGGTGGCGGGTGTCACAAATCCGTCAAGCAAATCTCAAATTCTTACCAGTTCTTACCCAGCAGCAGGCGGTGATCGGCAACTGTTGTAGTCAAAACTCTCAAAAGCTTGGATAGAGCGATTGCCAGGGAGAGTCAAACGCACGACGTAGATGTATGTGGAGCTGGGAAGGCTTATAGTATGGTAGCAAAAATGGTCAGCAATAATCAATTCAGAGATGCAAAGTTGAATAAACGCTCAACGATGGTACTGTGCTGGTCCTAGGCTAGACCGTGCTAGAGACGCGAGCCTAGAACACTAACAAAATCACGGCGCTGCACGTAAATAAGGGAAAAGCACACTCTGGAACTCTCTTTTTTCGCTTTTTTTGCGCTCCTTTTTTTTGCGCTCCTCTTTTTTGTGAAAAATTACTATAATGGCGAGTGTATCAAAACTCTACCCTCGTCAAACTGATAGGATGGGCACGAATTTTTTTTCACTTTTTTCGGAAATCAGGGCAGCGACGATGAAAAAGTGCGACAAAAAATCACTATGATGGCACGTGGCTCAAAAGACTCAGAAAAGCCTAAAAATAGGATAGGGAAAAAAATTTGCCCATGAAAATTTTGGCCTAAAAACTGCCCGGGGGTCTCCAGACTCTTTTTTTTCGAGACCTACGCAGGCAAGGAAACACGAATCGGAATTTAGATTGCTCTCAAGAACAAACCTAATATGAGAAAAACTCGGATTGGTGGTGGATATATGGTTGTGGTATATGGCAGCGGTGGTGGTATATGGTAGCGGTGGAGGTATATGGATACAGATTGGTGGTGGTATATGGATACGGATTGGTGGTGGTATATGGATATGGATTCAGAGCGGTGGCGGATAAGCAAAAGTGGTAGATGGGCGATGATGATGGTGCGGCGGCGACGTGACAACTTATGACCAGAACTCGAAACTCTAAAAGACTAGACTCTAAGACCAGCAACTTGACACGACGATGCAACCGCAAATTCAACAAAGCAAAAACCCTAAAAAGATTATGCAAAGGCTCAGATTGGTTCGGATATGATGAACTAACCCTAATTTTTCTGTGGCTTTTTCGTGGACTGTAGGTATGAAGAACAGACTCGATCTAATTTACGAAAAGCTGTAAAATCTCACCGAGCAACCTGGAAATCTGATAACACCTGATAGAGGCAAAGGTGTCCCGATGTTTCGATGAGATGGTGGCTATCGTTTTCTGTGGGAGTCGACCTTGACGATCCAACTACGAACGTGCGAGACGTCGCGCCTTAGCAATCGCTAAACCAACTTCCAAGGGGTTATTGACCACGCCGGAGCACGATCAACCTGACCACGAGGGTCTGTTTCCTGCGAGCAAACAAAGAACAAGCAAGAAAGTGAGATTGCAATCTGGATATTGCGAATATAAGATGAAAGCTTTATTGATCAAGGTGGGGTTCTGTGATGTCTTGGTCTGGTCGTTGGACACAAACGAAGTACGAGAAGTTGCAGCTATGGTGAACTTTTAATCTAAACAAAACCCCCAAAGTCCAAACGACGCCCTAAGGGCTGTATATATGGAGGAAGAGGGGGGAATTTCGTGGCCCTTGAGGGCGGGGTCCGAAACCAACCCTAACTCTTGTTTCCCCACACATACGGACTCTAAAAATAGCCTATACTTAAGTATTTCGAAATTACATGGGCCTGGCCCATTAATAAGGTGACGCATCACCTAGAATAGCCTATGGACGAATATTATGAAGTGGCACCTTGTATATTTCGTCCAAGGCTTCATGCACTCCTTATGGCGGCTTCAAAGTCCTGAAATCATCACTTGTAACTCCGTTCTTGATCCCCTTGCGCATGCCATCAACTCCATGCGTGTTCTTGCTCCAATGTTCATCCTTCTCCAAGCTAGGCCCTTCATTTGTAAGCAAAACAAATGTATCCAATTTAGGCAGCATCATAATCTCATGAACATTAGAATCATTACCAAGAAACGGAAGTACCTGGTAATTTAATT
Organism: Triticum aestivum; assembly: GCF_018294505.1. Taxonomy (NCBI): domain Eukaryota; kingdom Viridiplantae; phylum Streptophyta; class Magnoliopsida; order Poales; family Poaceae; genus Triticum; species Triticum aestivum. Next base: position 303,564,878 of record NC_057809.1, read on the forward strand.
GGCATGCGCGAGCTCTAGTAATTGGTCGAGTATATGTAACAGTAGGGGTTATGGGTGTAACAATGGTATTGATGTCCTCATCAATCCTACCGAGTGGAGAGCAGACCTCCCACTCGGGGGCTTAGCTGCAGTCCAGTACTCGCCTAAATTTGAAAAAAATCCTACCGAGTGGAGAGCAGACCTCCCACTCGGGGGCTTAGCTGCAGTTCAGTACTCGCCTAAGTTTTTAAAAATCCTACCGAGTGGAGAGCATACCTTCCACTCGGGGGCTTAGCTGTAGCCCAGTGCTCGCCTAAGTACGGAACGCATCCCAACCCGCAAGGACGACGAGGTGCAAATCGACTGCTACCTTCTCCTTCGGAGCTGCACCACAAATACAAGACATGGGTCGACTGCTTCCCTCTCCTTCGGAACTGCGCTGCGAGTGCAAAAGTTGTCTCGAATGATGGATGGGTTCACTCAGCAGGAGATTCATAAAGATATTCAACGGTAAACCAAGTTCAGATAAATTCTAAAGGTTCCAGACCATAGATCGAAGTACTCGGGCATGCAGCCCAAAAAAGTTTAACGGTTACAAAAACCACTCGGCATTCCGAGGCAAATTTAAGGTGGGACATAAGAGTTTGTTCACTCCGCGGGAGGAGGGCTGGCAGGCTCGACGAACTCATCCAGGTCGACGCCGTTGGCTATCCGAGTGGCTGCAGCAATGAAAGTCTCCATAAAGGTTCGGAAGTCATGCTTCTGGGTGTTGGCGACCTTGATTGCTACCAGCTTGTCTTGTCGCACCTCCTTGCAGTGGACACGAACCAAGGACAGAGCCACATCAGCGCCACACCAAACAGAAGACTTCTTCCACTCCTGCACTCGGTCAGGGATTCCGTTAAGTCGAGTCATCAGAGACTCAAGATCGTTTTGGAGCGTAGCCTCTGGCCAAAGTGCCGGGTCGATCCGTGACATGGCGACCTTCAGTCGAGCCAAGTAGTCCATGGCACCGTCGATGCGAGATTCCAGTCGGAGCAGATTCATGGCAGTTTCATCTTTCACGGGAGAGTTGATTGGATCCAAACCTGGTTCGATCCGCCCAGTCTCCTCTTCAAAGTTCTGGCAAAACTCTGCATTCACGATCCAAGGATAAGTCAATTTTCATACACTGAGTCGACACAAAAAAAACACCAGTCGGAACTGAATGTGCACGTTCAAGCTTGATGTACAACTTCTCGGTGAGGCTCCTCAAGTAGCTCTCCAGATCGTCCCTCCTGCGAGCGATGCCTTCCATCTTTTCATTCAGGTTGAGGTTATCCTTCCAACGTGTACACTCCCTGTTGGCTTCATTCAGAGAGGTCTTCAGCCTGGTATTCTCTTCTTCTAACTGGCCGACCGAAGCCAGCTTCTGTTCGGCTAGAGCGGTCTTGTCGTTAGCCTCCTTACGGGCAGCAGCCAAGTCCTGATCCTTCTTCGCCAGAGCTTCTCTCAGTTTTTCTGCAAAGAAATGATGATTGATTCAGAAATAGCAGAAGCGTACTCAAGCCTAAAAACTAACCAGTCGACAAAATCGTCTTATCTGTGGCGCCGTCTCTGACCTTTTGCAGCTCTGTCCTGGCCAGCTCCAAATCAAGGTTCAGTTGAACCTACTGCTTCTCCAAGTCAGCAAAGCGAGCTCCAAGATCGCAAGATTTCTGAAATCAAAGGGGAGAAGTTATCGTTACAGCAAAAAAAACAACAACAAAGGCAATAAATACTAAGACTACGATCGACTGCCAGCAGTCCACCATAGTCTCGGGGACTACACCCAGTGGGTGCACTTAGCGTGCCCCCATCGGTTCTGATCACACTCGACCGGCCGCCGAAGTCAAGTTCAAAAAAAAGAGAGAAAGAAAGTAGAACTCAGACTACAGTCGACTGCCAGCAGTCCACCATAGTCTCGGGGACTACACCCAGTGGGTGCACTTAGCGTGCCCCCACCGGTTCTGATCCCACTCGACCGGCCCGCCGAAGTCGAGTGGAAGAGACAAACTACTAGTTTGGTTTATACATTCGGCAAAATACAAAGACTACAGTCGACTGCCAGCAGTCCATCATAATCTCCACTAGTCCAAAACTTCAATCGACGCACCCAGTGGGTGTACAGACGCAAAGATTTTCGGAAAGAATCTTCAGATAGCCGATTAACCTGAACGTTGCTCTGGAGAGCCGAGCTGGCATCATAGGCGGCTTGGCTGGCGTCCCGCACCATCTTCATCTTCTCCATCATAATGCCTGCCTGGCGTATGGCTTCCCTAGCAGCATTCACCTCGTCCTTTGGGACATGACGGGTCGCAAAAACTGAAGGCGGGTTGACAGGGGCCTGAGCAGTCGAAGAAGAAGGAAAGGCACTCGACAGGGGCTCCGCGAAGGTAATAGAAACCCGATTGACATCACCAGTGTCCTGAACGACTGGTTCCGCCCTCGGCGTCGACTGTAGCGCCTCACTTGCAGGAGCTCGCCTACTCTTCCTCGTCAAAGACCTCTCGGGCTCTTCATCATCATCAGGGAGGTCAATAATGTTGGGAGCTGTGCAAAGTTCAAATTGCCAAAATCACGTCACCCAGTGATGCACGATGTAGTTGAATCGACCAAAGAAAGATAGTATGGCGGAAATCATACCTGGATTAGAAGTGACTGCATCCTCCATCACCTCATCATCATCCCTGTAAGCTGAGGTCCCGGAAGTGGCAGCGCTAACAATTCCAAAGTTCGTCCAGTTAAAACAAGAAAAACAAACAGCGCGGAGCGTCGAGTGAATACAAGGAGAGAAACTCATGCGGAGGAGACAGGGATATCGATCTTGATCTTTGGCGGCGCCTTCCGAGTCTTCGGCTCTGCAACTTTGGGGTGCTTTGGCGCCTTCTCAGTCGGGGTTGGTGAAGAGACCCGGGGACGCTTCGAAGACTGGCCAGCCTGAGCAGTTGCCTTGTCGCGGGCACTCGCCCGTTCTTGGTCAAGCTTGGATCGTCTCTCTATGCGAGGAGGCGACTCGACTTCTTCCCCATCACTTGAGTCATCACTTCCACCATCCCCTTCACCATCACAAGTCCACTCGCCACTTTCGCCACCACTCGCCTCACATTCCAGAGCTTGCTCTTGCTCCCCGTTGGGCATCAAATACATTTCAGTAATGGCCTGAAAGAAAGCAGGGATAACAAAGTCAGTCGACGCAATACAGACAGCTGCGCGAGTGAATTCGGATTACAAGCAAAAACTCAGAATCAGACCTTCTCTGGTGCACACGACTGGTCGAATGGGGGAACTCTCCTGACTCCTCTGGGATTGTCCTTGTTCCCGATAATGCTCGACAGCCACTTCTCCAGCGTGTCGTCATCGACCTCCTCCGGGTAGATCCAAGTGGAGTCTTCTAGACCCGAATACATCCACATCGGGTGGTCTCGGGCTTGGAGAGGCTGGATGCGCCGCTGAAGGAAGACCTCCAAGAGATCCATACCAGTGACCCCGTCACGAATGAGCTGGACCACTCGGTTGACCAACACCTTCACGTGCACCTTCTCCTCCGGGAGCACCTTTAAAGGGGAGGGTTTTTCCACTCGGTCCATGGTAAAGGGAGGGAGGCCAGTCGATTGCCCTGGCGTCGACTGGTCTTTGCAGTAGAACCAGGTCGACTGCCATCCGCGAACTGAATTGGGAAGAATCATGGCTGGAAAGGAGCTTTTTCCCCTCGTCTGCATGCCAAGACCCCCACACATCTGGATCACTTGGGTCCTCTCGTCACTCGGATTAGCCTTTTTCACTGTCTGGGAGCGACAAGTGAAAATATGCTTGAAAAGACCCCAGTGAGGTCGACAACCCAAGAAGTTCTCACACAAGGAAATCAACGCGGTAAGATAAATGATTGAGTTGGGGGTAAAATGGTGGAGTTGAGCCCCAAAGAAGTTCAGAAACCCTCGGAAGAAAGGATGAGGAGGCAAGGAAAACCCACGGTTGACGTGGGTGGCAAGAAGAACACGCTCACCCTCCCGGGGTTGCGGCTCGGATTCCTTCCCCGGAAGCCGCGCCGAGTCGTAGGGGATCAGCCCTCCCTCGGCCAGGTCGTCGAGGTCTTCTTGGGAGATCCTCGAGTGGATCCAGTCGCCCTGGATCCAACCCTTCGGCAAGCCAGTCCGCAAGGAAGATCCGCCCCGGCTCGTCGCCTTCCCCTTTGACCTCGCCGTCACCTTCTTTGCCCGCTCCAGAGCCGCTGTCTTCTCCTTCACCATTGTCGTCGACGAGACGCGTGTGGCGCGGTGGCGCTGGAGCGAGAGCGAGCACGGAAAAGAGGCGTGAGGAGGAGAAGAGATATTAGGGCGCACTGTTCGGGAGATTCCGGTCCAACGCCTTATATGAGGCCGCTTCCGAGTGGCTGACAGGTAGGCCCAGATGGCTCTGTGAAAACCCGTAACGACCGCACGAGTGATACGTGGCGAAAAAGGTGGCACGGGGATCGAGGCGGCTCCGCTCTATCTTGTCCGATTACTGCGGCCTCCCACGTCCCGCGCGCTTCCCAAAATTCGGATCCCACTAAATCCGCGGGCAGCAAATAACTTGTCAGACCAAAGATCTCCTCTGCACTGTCACTCGGAGCCTTACAAGTAAAGAAACTCACTCGGCGAAGAATTAAGAATGGATCAAGGCGACTGAAAAGGGAGTTGCTGTCATCACTCAGGTCCGTTGATCCGAAACAAGATATGCTCACGACATAGAAAACGAGTCGGAGAAGTCCTCAACTCCTTCTCCACTCAAACCTCGATCCATTCGGGGGCTAATGATGAAGCTATGTACCTAGGATAGGATCACGGACCTGTCCTAACTGCCCTACCCAAGGACACCTCTAGAATAAATCACCTTTCAATCGACTTGGAGGTGTTCCACTCGACAGACTCGAAGACATTCGACCAAGAAGCAATTACTCAACCAAGATCCAACCACTCAACGGCCAGGAGACCTAAAGTCACTCCGCACGCTAACGGTCGGTCATTAAGTAGCTTTTATGGTCATCATATCACTTTATTAGGGGCGTTACCAGTAATCCCCAGTCTTAATGTACTTTAAACCTTGCATTACTGAGGGCTGGAGGGGCCTGGCGAACTCTATATAAGCCACCCCCTCCTCAGTATCAAGGGTGGGCACCCCTGTTATTCATACACACATAATTCAGTCGACCGCCTCCGGGCACCGAGACATAGGGCTGTTACTTCCTCCGAGAAGGGACTGAACTCATAATCCTCGTGTGCTTACAACTCCTCCATAACTAAGATCTAGCCTCTCCATACGTACCCCCCTACATCACTATCAGAGTTAGAACCATGACACCTCCTGGTTACACATTGGATCTGAGGTCCGTTATGACGGAGTAGCAGCATGCGTGACTTGTGAGGACATGCTGCGCATCGTGGAAGATCCTGAACGGCTGCGTCCCAGTCGAGCACGCGCACACAACATCAAGCTAGCACTATCACTAGTACTACTACTAGATGCAAATTCATGAACGCCCGCATGTGTCTCTTTGGATCACTACAAAAAATAAACCAGGTGCTATTAATCCTAGTAATTTTTGCTTGTGTGGATTTATTTTTTCCCGATGAATTATTACCCTGGTCTGTTCCATTCTCTACACACAGTGTCAAATGGTGCCGCATTCACGACGGTCGCGTGGTGGTTCGGTCAGTTTCCGTACACAGGTCGGTGAACGCCGCATCCGGAACACGGACCGACCTATGAATTCAGGCTTTGTCACGCCTTTACCGCATCAAGCCGATGCCCTGCATCGACATTGAATTCGGCGCCTGGCCACATCTCTTTAAAATATATTTTTTCTTAAATTAATTATGCGAGAATTTTTTTATATTTATATTATTATTTTTGGACTGCACTATTTTACGTGTGTCGATAATTGACTTCGACTACGTCACGCGGTCAATTCGGCAAGCCGGCGTCATTGTCCCAATCAGCCTAAATTGGCTCGCGTGATCACCTTGTTGGTGGAATTGACATACCGACATGTTCGGTTGCCTCGAGGACTTCAGTATCACCAAAAGAACTCTACCTCGGCGGGTGTTCGGCGCACGGGCCATATTTCTACTATTATTCTCTTTACTTAAATTATTAATTATGCAACGAATTTTTTACTTTATTATTATTACTTCTACCTTGCACTATTTTATGTGTGCAGATAATTAATTTTTGCAGCGTCACATAGTCACCTCGGCGTACGGAGTCGTCCTCTCGCCTCCGTCAACCAAATTCCACCGTCACCATGGTGTGATACCCTGTGTTGCCATTATCGCGTCGTCGCTTCATCAAACTGACGTCAACCATGCCGACCTGTTTCGACACGATGAGTGACGGGGGGCTTCATTGTCATGCTGCCGAACTACTCTGTCTCCTCAGCTGGACCAGGGGCTTCGCCTCGGCACTTCGGCATTGTCGTGCTATCACTTCATCAATCGAGCTCTTCGCTCGGGTATGTCAAGACCGGCTTGGGGGTTGGGACCTTGAGCTTCTATAAGCTCGGCCCACGTCACATCGAGCACATTAACTAGCTAAGTGACTTTCATGCTAAAAAACTTTCAGTTTTGAATTTTGTTCGGTTGGACCAAGCGTTATATTTTTTGACAAAAAGTCATTTGCGAAAAACTTTCTTTGTCAAAACCTTGTTTGTTACAAACAAATTAAAATACCCCGTTTACTTGGGGGCTTATTTTATGAAGCCTTTCTTCTTGGATATGATTATTAATGTATCGCACCATTCCTTGTTCGTGTATTATGCCAAAATATGCATCATGTTGACTTAAGTATTCCGCAAAGCTGGGTTGCCTGGCTCCTGTGCTTACCTCTACGTTCCCGATTGTTCAGCTAGGGAGTAAAGGGAGCACCTCTGCGATTGTTATGACCAGGTCATCCAAGCTCGTACCTCGGATGGGTGAAGCCGAAAGCTAGCGCTCTTATTGTTTTCAACTATGGTCGGCACATGACGGAACTCACACATAAACAAATCTATTGCACAAGTACTAGAGTAATCATGAGCGACCAAGGAACAGTACCGTTGGGGGCACTATTTTCTTTGAAGATACTTCTTACGTTACATAAGTAATATAGCATAAGCTCCTTGGGCACGCTTTATCTATTATAGCGTCATGGCCTGACTGCCTGGTTACCCGAAACATCATCGATATTCTTGGTAGGCGGAGTAGATAACACTTTTCGGCCCTTGGACGAAGAGGGAGAAGCCAACAATCAGTTAAGACACTTTCAAAGTTCGGGCGAACGCAGATATTATATGAAGTACTTCGATACGTACAATTATTGTACATAAAATTCTTTTACCCAAGTCACTTGGGGGCTCTTAAATTAATATGATTCGTTTTATAATAGATGTTTTCTTCTTAGTCGCTACAAAGTCTTTTCTACCACTCCTTTCTCGACTCAGATGTATGATCAATAGCCGGGTAGCCTGGTTTCTCTCTAAAGTCTCTCACGTTTAGTTTGCTAAACTGGCCTGAGAAACACTCCACCTTCGGGATAGGGAGGTTGAAGCTGAAGGCTGACCCACTTGAAGTCTAGAGATCGGATGTGTCATGTCAAAGCACCACGGAAGTACAATTTTGAGACCAATTTTGTATTGGCACAAAAACAGCTTGATTCAATCTAGACGTAAAGTTTTTTACGCATGTTTTTTGGTCTTTTGAGCTTATAACATCATTCACCTATTTTATGTTTTCCTTTCAGGCGGGACATTCTCTTGGTTGAGGTGTTCGGCGTGAAAATCTTTTTTAAAAGACTATAGTTCTGCATCTTTCCTGCTAAATACCACCTCAGTATTGTCAAAACATACATGATAGTTGAACTAGTTCCCGAGGAGGTACGATCCTAGGGTCGGCTATGTTGCCCAACCCAATTCTGGGGGGCTACTTCATTGACAATCCAATGCAGAAAACTTAAGTGCAATATAGTTTCTGAGGATATTACGATCATCAGGTTGGTCGGCCGCACCCAACCTGAGTCTCGAGGATTGTGCACACTGCTTTTTGTGTCCCAAAGTATCTGCTAAGCTAGGAGTTGATTCTCAGGCCGATTTTGTGAATAAACCTGAGTCTCAGTGGCTACTGGGATCAGCGGTCCTATGTCATCCTTTTGGTGCATCTTGGGTTTTAGACCTACACACATCTTAAGGGCTACTGGCTATATATCTCGGCAGAGAGTAAATTGCACCAATCGAAAATACTCACAAAAAATCAGCCCAGAGTCGGGGTGGTGCACCACCTCGGCAGCAGTTTGGCTAAAGCTCAGGCGCCAGTGGCTGGCTCCATAGAGGGCATTTCCGGTGTTAAGCCCGGCTGAATTCGTTCAATCTTTTATAGATTGAGGTAGTTTATGACACCTCAGACGTTGACCATTGTTAGAGCTCGGATGCAGTCTAGCATTGGAGATCGGAAGCGCTCCGACATAAAGCTCGGATTTGAATGGCTCGTTCTATGGAAGACTACTCCAGCATTTAAGCTCGGATAAACTCAATCAAATTTTCAGAGGCCAAGGTAATCTATGATACCTTGGATGCCGACCATCATTGGCGCTCGGCTGCGAAAAGACGCTTCGGATTTAGTTCGACATTAGAGCTCGGACGCAAGAGGATACTGTTAGCATTGTGGGAACGGGGGTCCCCAGACTTGCCTGCTTGCGGCCCACGGCGTGGCTCCACCAGCGGCCCTGTACGGCCCATGTTCACCAACAAACACTCAAGACCCAAGCCTCGCGAGGCGAACGATTCAAGACCTCCTCAGGGGCGGCCTCACCAGGCCGTCTCATGAGGGGCAGAGAGATCAAGGCAAGGGACACCTCGCGAGGTTTGTGTGATGCATGCCATGACGACTGGAGCTAGGCGGGCGCCAGCGCACCCGGTGTCCTTGTTTCCTCTTTTGTGCTAAAGAGGCAAGCGCAGACGAGGAGTCTCGAGGCATCAGGCAAAGGTTTCCATATCGGTGCAACAAGACCAAGACCAGTAGGACAATGGGACGGAGGTCACCATGGAGCACAAGACAACGTCACCACCAGAGCCTTTGGCAGGCGAAGACCACCTTTTGTCAGGATAGCTTGTACTAGCTGTCCCCCTTCAAATTGGTCGTTGTGGGATCCCTTCCCGCATAATATTTGGGTAGAGGACCCGGGCCTCTATATATAGGACTAGCCACCACCATAGAGGGAAATCGGAGATCGGAGATCTCAGATGATCTTGGACCAGATCCATTCCACCAAAGCCACCACACTCACCAAGCACAAGAGCACCTCTCCTCAGGAGGCTGTTCTTCCCTTGTAACTATTCATCCTCAGCCCAAGAGGCAATCCACCACACCACACTGGAGTAAGGTATTACACCACATCGGTGGCCCAAACCAGTATAAACTCTTGAGTCTCGTGTTCTTTGGATTCGTCGAGCTAGGCCGTGAGATCATGGTATGTGCGAACTAGAGGGGGGAGAGATCTTCATGCGCACCCCAGTGTTCGAACCTCAAGGGTTTTGTCGGAACCCGAAATCCGACATTTGGCGCGCTAGGTAGGGGTGCGCTGAAGCCTTCCCCTTCGTTAATTCGTGCTTCGCCACTCCATCGAGTTTATGGCCGACGCATGCCGGGCCCGCACTGAGCGCCAGGCCGCCCTCGCCGCCCGTGTCGCTCAGACAGCCCCTGTCGGCGGGCCTCCCGTCGTTCTCTGCCACCCGCCACCAACGCCACCATCGGCCCGGCGGCAAACGAGCAGCAAGCTTCCTCGCTGCACCCCTCCTTGCGACAAGACGGCGACACCGCCACCCCATCACTGACTCCAGCCGGCTCATCGTCTCACGCTTGCCGCACGCCCATGGACGTGCAGGCCACACTGCTCATGGCACGCGAGCTTCTGCGCTACCACCCGGTCGACGACCTCTACGAGGCCTGGTGGGACCGCATTGCCGGGCTCGTCACCGCCGTGGGGGACTCCCCTGCACCATTCCTCTCGCTGCCTCGCCCGTCCTCGGCTGCGAGCGATGTGGCTCACGGAGCGCCTCTGCCCCCTCCGCACCAAGATGGCGCCCTCGCGCCGAGACGTGCGGCTCATGGAGCGCCTCCACCTCCTCCGCGTCAAGACGGCGTCCTTGCTCCAAGATGTGCGGTCCCGGGCGTGATCCACCGCGTCGTGTGCCCACGCACGAAGAAAGAAGCTGCCAAGAGGTTCCCCATCCGCAAGAAAATGCTCCAGCGCTCCCAGCACCACCACGCCAGGACCGCTTACCGCGGAAGCTCCATGCGCCACTTGCCGTGGCGGCGTAGGGGCACCAAGATCAAGCTCCACCTCCATGACGGGCCCCGATGGCCATGGCAGGCTGTCGCGCCTTCACTCCTGAGCTGCGTAGCTTCGTCTGGCCAGGCAAGTTCAAGCCGGACCTGCCTCGTCGCTACGAGGGCACCCCTGACCCTTCGGAGTTCTTGCAGCTCTACGAGCTGAGCATCGAGGCGGCCAACGACGACGAAAAGGTCATGGTGAACTGGTTTCCCATGGCTCTTAAGGACGGCGCTCGCTCGTGGCTCCTGAACTTGCCCCTGGGCTCGATCTAATTCGGGACCAAATGTGCGACAGCTTCGTCGCCAACTTCCAGGGCACTCGCGACCGCCCGCTGGCTGTGGGTGACTTGCGCAGCATGAAGCAATAGCCGGGAGAGACCCTGCAGAAGTACATCCAGCGCTTCAATAGCATGCGCCTCAAGATCCCCAAGGTGATAGACGAGGCCATCATCTCAGTGTTTTTCGACAGCATCTGTGACGTCAAGATCAAGGAGGATATCGCCATCCATGAGGAGCTGTGCACGACTTTGGAGCTGTTCAACATAGCAACCAAGTGTGCAAGAGCTGAGGAGGGGCGTCTCTCCCTCCTCGAGCTCCCTGTTGTGGATCCGGAGGAGAAGAAGGCCAAGGTCAAGGACGTGAAGCGCAAAGGGGTGGCCGTACTCGCGGCAGAACCAGATACCAAGCGTGGCTGAGACCTCCCCGAGTCGTCCAGGGGAAGTCGTACGTTCTGCGCCTTCCACAACGGCCGCAGCCACAACACCAACGATTGTCAAGAGCTCAGGGCCATTCGAGATGGACGCTTCGGTCGACGCCCCAAGCACAATGACCGGGGTAACGACCGAGGAGGTGGATGAGGTGGAATACGTTGGGATGATCATGGGACATGCCATGAGTGGCGCGACCAGCCTCGCAAGGACTGCTGGCAGGATCGGCCTCGTGAGGGCGCCTGGAGAGATCCGCCTCGCGAGGACTGTCCTCAGGGAAACCCTGGTCTCCCTCCGTTGCCGCCGCCACCAAGGAGGAACGACGACCACCAGCAGGACGAAGGGGCTGGGGGCTTCCACGAGCCGCGCGCCATCGCCTGCATCTTGGGTGGCGCTCAAGCCCCAGCTTCCCAGCGCATCTTCAAGCAGTTCTCTCGCGAGGTGAATGCAGCCCTCCCCAAGCTCAGGGCCACGCGCCCGCTCAGATGGTCCAAGTATGCCATCGCCTATAGCTCAGCAGACCATCTCAAATGCACGGAAACCGCCGGCCTTCTACCGATGCTCTGTTCACCCGTCATCAACAATGTCCAAGTCACCAAGACCCTCATCGACGGCGGCGCACGACTCAGTGTCCTGTCCATCGAGACGTTCGACAGCGTTCAAGTGCCATACGATCAGCTCTAGCCCACCAAGCCTTTCTCAGGAGTGACTGATGGCTCCACCACCCCGATAGGGCAAGTTTGTCTCCCTATCACCTTCGGTCAGCACGACAACTACCACACCGAGCTCGTCGACTTCGACGTCGCCCACATCCGCCTGCCGTAGAATGGCATCCTCGGGTACCCAGCGCTAGCCAAATTCATGGCAGTCACCCACCATGGCTACAACGTCCTCAAGATGCCGGGAAGCGGCGGAATCATCACAGTCCCCTGCGAGGAAAGAGACGCGGTGAGCTCCCTCGAGTGCGCCTTCCAAGCTGTAGCAATCGAAGACCCGGGCAGCGCATATGTGCAGTACCCTCTTGAGGCCAACCCCAAGAAGAAGCAGCTACTCCGCACCGGGCCTAAAGGGAGCGGCGCCACCTCAGGATCTGTGCCCGCGCCTGTGGTGCCTCCCTTCCTCACATAGGGAGGCGCGCCCGGCGCCATCCTCAGGCAGGGCTCGGGCGCTCTCTTCTGGAGGGCCTCGGACCTGACCAACATCACGAGGGAAGCGCTCGGGCACCTCATGCAGGCGTGCTTCGTGGCATGTTTCCCTCGGGAGGACACCAGGTGAGGAGTGCCCGGCGCTCAGGAGTTCATCGTCAGGACCACTCAGGAGCTTCAGGAAGCAAGGGCAATACACGGTGACTACCACCCACCTCGCGCTACTCCCCATCCAGGCGAGGGTGGAGAGCTGCGTGTTTGCATCAACATCCTGGGGCTCAACAGGGCCGCATCTCAGGAGCGCTTCCGGCCCTCGCGTGCTGGCCGGTGTGAGGGACCGCCTCACAGCTACGTTTGCATGCCGTTCGGCCTGCCCAGCATGGCAGCCGCCTTCTAGCGTGATCTGCGGAGCATCCTGGCAGGTCAGGAGGCCAGGCACCACATAGTCCTGGCAAAGATGGAGACGGTCCTCAGGAGGCCACCTAAGCCTCCAGAGCCTCCCGAGGCTCTGGGTCTCGACGGCTTGTGAGGAGCGACTTCTTCGCCACGTGTCTTCAGCTACCCTAACACTCCTTCGACAACCAAACCAGGTGACATTTTCCAAGTTTATTTAGCTGGGAGCGCCGCCTGGGCTACATTATTCCTAGGCCGCTTGGGAACTCATATGTAGGCCAAAAAACAAAGGAGGTCTTGGTATTCTTAATCTGGGGGTTCAGAATGTGGCTCTCCTTCTCAAGCATGCCAGCAATTTCCTGAACAAACGACAAATTCCTTGGGTATCTCTAGTTTGGGACTCATATTATTTTGAGAGAATGCCCCAGGGAACAAATGACTGTGGCTCATTCTGGTGGAGATATATTTGCAAAGTCATGCAGCATTTTAGGGACTGCTCCTGGGTACAGATCAATGAAGGGGACACTGCTCTCTTTTGGTCTGATAATTGGAACCTTGGCTCTGAGACATCTAGTTTGCAGACACGATTCCCAAGGCTTTTCTCTTTTGCCAAGGACCCCTGGATCTCAATTAAAGAATTTTTCAACACCCAGGATCTGCACCAATTTTTTCACCTTCCCTTATCGGCTCAAGCCTTTGATGAGTTAAATCTGATAAAGGTTTTAATGAACTCACACAGCAGGGACCCTAGCTTGAAGGATTGCTGGTTCTGGCAGGGCTCCTGCAAGTTTTACAAACCCAAGATGTTTTACTCACATTCCTTTCAGTCTGAGTCCTTCAATCCTTTGCTCTGTTGGATATGGAAATCCTCCTGTACTCTCAAGATCAAGGTCTTTGCTTGGTTGCTTATTATGGATAGGTTAAACACCAAGGATATAGTTGAAAGGAGGCACTGGCACATGGAGGATGGAGTCCACTGTAGGCTCTGCCCTTTGCAGGCTAGGGAAACAAGAGATCACTTATTCTTCAATTGCAATTTCAGTGTAAGGGTCTGGAATTACCTGCAGATTGATTGGTCTGCTGGCACATCCATGATTGAGCTAGTTACTCAGGCAAGGAGAGGTTTTGCTCGGCCTTTCTTTCTGAAGTGGTATTCATTGCTTGCTGGCATATTTGGCTCATCAGAAATGCCAAAGTGTTCAGAAACGAGAGGGCCGGTTTCAATAAATGGAGGTTTGCTTTTCGGCAGGATATTAGCCTCATGCAACACAGGATCAGAGCTGCTTACAAGGATGACCTGCTCAAATGGATCTCTTACCTCCCACCCTAAGCTAGTTTGTTAGGGCTTTCTCTTTTCTTTTTTGTTACTTATAACCTGGTTACTCCTTGTAATCAACTTGTTGTATCTGTTATTCTCTCAATAAAGTTTTGATCTACTGTGGGGGTTTTGCCCCACGGTTCACAGTCAAAAAAAACACATGAGTAGGTGGTTCTCTCTCAGAACATATGAGTTGGAATTGTGTATGTGTTCTGATGGCTCTCGCCACAAATGAAGAGGAGGTGGAGGGGTATATATAGCCTCCACACAAAATCCAACTGTTACACACAGTTTTCCAATCTCGGTGGGACCGAATAAACAAACTCGGTCAGACTGAAAATGTAAACCTAGTGACCATTAGAGATTTTCGGTGGGACTGACATGCAACTCGGTAGGACCGATATGGTTAGGGTTTGGGCATAAGTAATCTCGGTGAGACCGATTACACAAACTCGGTGAGACCGAATTTGGTAATTAGCTAACCAGAGAGTTGGTCAGGAAAACTCGGTGGGACCGATTTGCTCTTTCGGTGAGACCGAAAAGTTACAAAAAGGAAACACTGAATTTACATTGCAATCTCGGTGGGACCGATTCGCTCTTTCGGTGAGACCGAAAAGTTACGAAAGGGAAACAGAGAGTTTGCAATCCCATCTCGGTGAGACCGAGATCCCTATCGGTAGAACTGAATTGCTAGGGTTTGGCAGTGGCTTATGACAAGTGAAACTCGGTGGCGCCGGATAGAAAGAATCGGTAGGACCGAGTTTGGCTTAGGGTTTAGGTCAAATGTGGATATGGGAAAGTAGCTGAGGATTTTGGAGCATATCATTAAGCACATGAAGCAAGAGGCTCATTAAGCAACACCTCATCCCTCCTTGATAGTATTGGCTTTTCCTAAAGACTCAATGTGATCTTGGATCACTAAAATATGAAATGAAGAGTCTTGAGCTTTTGAGCTTGAGCCAATCCTTTGTCCTTAGCATTTTGAGGGTTCCACTTTCACATCCATGCCATGCCAATCATTGAGCTTTCCTGAAATAATCATCTTGGAATAGCATTAGCTCAATGAGCTATATGTTGTTATGAATTACCAAAACCACCTAGGGATAGTTGCACTTTCAATCTCCCCCTTTATCAAAGCTTCGACAAATGACAATAAGCATGAAATATATCGTCGCTTTGAGAAGTATGTGACAAGTAAGAGCTCCCCCTAAATTTGTGCATATTTAAAATATGCTTTGGACTGCAAATGCACGAGGAGTTAGAGTCATGGGTTACTCTTCCGTGTCACATACATCTTGGTGGAGCGCTTAAAATGATAAGAATGAAATACATGCACTCATCACCAAGAATAGTGAATGATCACATAACATAGATAAGATAATAGCATTAAACAAGCATTAAGTGTAGCTTATGATCAAACACATGATCATCAATGTCTCACAGATAATGACGTAGTATCTGAAGCACTCAAAAGCAAACAAAGTTCGAAAAAACAGCAAATAAAGGAAGAGAGAAAAAAGCAACACACTCTCTCTCGAAGCCTATGATCTATACATTTTTCTCCCCCTTTGGCAACAAGTTACCAAAAAGTTCCTAGAAAATGCATAGTGCTAGATCGACACTCAGGCTTGATCTTCAGGTGGTGGTGGAGTCCAGATTACTCCAAGGACGAAGGCTTCTGTAAACGCTGAAGTAGACGCTGGAGTTGGTGGAACTGAGGCTGGAGCTGGTGCTGAAGTGGTGGCTCTGGTGTCAGCAACTGGCACAGCAGATGACCTCGGACCTCGTGGCACTCTGGCAAAGGCATCAGTTGTAGTCCTGCCTCTCCTCTCATGCAAGTCATCCTGGAGCTGCTCCACTGCAGTCTGAATCTCTGTCACCTTGACATCCAAGTCATAGAACTTATGTTCCACGATTCTCTCTAGGCTTGCCTGGTTCTGAGTTAGGGTGGCTAGTCCTTTCTCAATCCGCAGGGTGGATGCAATCAGGTAACCAAGCTGCTCTTGTTTAGTTTTCAGGAAATACTCAGATGCCTCCTCTTGAGTTGGCATCTTGGCAGCTTTCTCCTTCCTTGCCTTCTCCTTCTTTGCTTGTGCTTGGGCAGACGATGGTTCATTTTCAGTCATCACAACTTGATTATCTTCAAAATCTGGACGGATGGGCAAGTGTTCCTTGTCCAACAAGTATATGCCCGTGCCGATCTTGGAGTTAATGAGCTCCTGAATTTGAGGGGCATAACCACAGCTCCTCTTCTGATCTGCTGCAGTCCTCTTGATTGTTTCTACTATGAGGCTCATCACCTTGAACTTCTGTGGCACATCAAATACATGAAGCAAATTGATTGCATGGCCTCTGATCATCTTGTGATCTCCAGACTTGGGCAAGAGAGTGTGCCTCAATATCCAATTTATAGTAGGCAGCCCTGACAGAAGATAATGCACAGACCCAAACATGAAAGTGTCAAGTGCTTCATTTGGAATTTCCTTGTACATATTGGACATTGAGTTGTGGTCCATCTTCTTCTTGGCATAAATGTCCAAGTCATCTGCTTGCTCCTCTGGGGCATTGATCAACTTTTCCCATTCCTCAACGGTTGATTGGTACCTCGTACCTTCAGACATCCATGTGATCCTTCCATCTGGGTAGAAGTGTGCTGTGGAGTAGAATTGCATAATGAGATCCTCATTCCACTTTGTGAGCTTCTGCCCAACAAAGTCTGCAACTCCACAAGCACTAAAGCTGTCATACACTCCAGGGTAGTGTTCCTCATTTTCCTTCATGTAGGTCCAGTCGACCCATCTCATGTCACAAACAATGGGCTTCTTGTTAAGCAGTACTGTCTCATAGAAATCTTGCTGTTCCTTGGTGTGAAATCTGTAATCCACAGCAGTCCTTCTCCTTGAAGCATACGGGTCTGCTTCTCTCCACTTCCTGAGCCCTGAGTCTCTCCTGAGCTTCATATCCTCAGCCACAGGATGAGCATCATTGTGGTCTGGGATCTTGGGCTTGAGTTTTTTGAGAACTTGCTCTTCATCCTCTTCTTCAGCAGCCTCAGGCACTGGGGACTTGTTCTTCTCAGCAGCAGGTATGCTCCTTGTATTTCTCTTTGGTGCAGTCTTGACCTTTGATGCAGCCTTGGGCTTAGATGCAGTTGCCCCTGATTTGATAGCATCACCCATTAGCTTGGGTGCCTTAGGTGCTGGTGCAGCAACCTCTTCTTCCTCTTCCTCTTCCATGATGGAAGCCTTTCCAAGCACTTTGGCTATGGTCTTCTTCACCCTTTCCTTTCTTTTCTTGCCTTCAGCAGCAACTGGCTCTTCAGGTGCAGGCTTTTCAGTTGAAGCTCTAGCCTTTGACATAGGCTGCCTGCCTGCTGGCCTTTTGATCTTTAAGCCTGGCTTTGTGCCTTGAGCTGGCTCAACTCTCTTTGATGTGGCCTCTTCCTCTGCCACATAATCTTCATCTTCAGAATCTGAAGTTCTCTTCTTCCTCTGTCGAGTGGCAGCTTTTGGCAAATTGCTTGGGGTACTTCTGCTGCCATCATCTGAAGAGCTGGAGGGACTAGTGCCCTCACTCATGTGCACTTGCTGTTCTGACACATTCTGGCTGTCACTCTGGTCTGACATGATGAACAAGCTGACTGCTGACCCTGTGAATAGTTTATAGATGAGGTAGAGTGGATGAGCATCACAAAATGCAGAGGTTTTTGCAAAAGAATGATCCAAAAACTTAGTTTTAGTTTCCCACCGAAATCATCTCGGATCTACCGATTTTTAAACTCGGTGATACCGAAGCAGTTTTGGAACCTAAACTAGTGAACTCGGTCAGACCGAGTCACAGTTCGATGGCACCGAGACTACTAGGGTTTCACAGAGTTCCAAAATCGGTCACACCGATAAGTAATTCTCGGTCAGACCGAGTCTCACTTGTGCAATGGCATAAGCCAAATCGGTGGGACCGAGTTTTTCAACTCGGTGGGTCCGAGATGGTTTCGGTGGAAACCTAACCCTAAAATTTTCGAATCAAACCTAATCTACGAACGCATTGACTGGATAGGAGTGTTTCAATCATGGCAAGAGTCATGATGATCACAATGTGCTAGGAATCAGATTGGAGAATAGCACAAAGATCGAGCCCATACCCTAGTTCGGCGGAGACTCGCTACGGCGGCAACGGCAGGGTAGAATTCCCGTTGACGGCGACGGAGACCAGCGACTGGAGGCGGCTGGCGGCGAGGAGACGATCCGGAGACCACGTTGGCAGAGCAGGCTATCACGCGGGCGAAGGGGTTCGGAGAAATTTCCAAATTTTTGCCCGTGACTATATATAGCCCGACCCTGTCGGTGTGACCGAGTGGAACAACTCGGTGGCACCGAGATTCATAACTGCAAGCAGTTACTAAAACTCGGTGTGACCAAAAGGTTCAAATCGGTTGCACCAAGATCGAAAACCTAGATCAACTTAATGATCTCGGTAGGACCGAAAGTGGGGTATCGGTTAGACCGAGAATCATAAAGAGGTTTTGGAAGTTTAAGTCTATGACGAATCGGGGACTCCGAGCGCTCCTCACACAGAGTGGTTCGAATCTGACTTGATCAAATTTTGTGATGCAGCATGAATAGAGTTTGAGACGAGAAAAGCATAGATAGCTAGAGGAGGTTCTTAGGCATTCTTGTCCATCCACTTGGCAAAAGGAAATAAAGCCAAACAATCAAAACAACAAGTGGATGTCCTCGAATGAGTAAAATATGCAACCAGCATGCTCACACAATAAGATGGCAAGTGAAATATGTGACAAGGCATGCACAACCAATTCTAGCATCTATCAAGCAATTTGCGATGACAAGGTCATCTATATATGAGTATATTGACTTAGGAGTCAAGTGAGAACACTTGATCATAGGTCATACTCATCGTTTAAGCTCAAGTGGGGTTACCACTTTTACATAAAGCATTGTTGTGTTCACATCTTTAGAGTTGCTTTAGCTCAAGTCTTAGAGTAAAGCTCCCCCTAGATGTGATATCCCCCCTAAGAGGGAACTAACCTTGGGTTTTGTCGATGACGACTTCATGTAGATGTTGAAGATGTGGACGCTCAATGTTGATGCAGATCGCTTGGAGCTATCCATTTGACTGAATTGCACTTTCAATACCTACATGGGTTCGTCCCACAAGGAATAAACAAGGATATCCATAGACATAGAGTGATGCACACACAAGATGATGTCCATGAAAACTTTTAGGTTACCTTGTCCCTTGTCTTACCAACAAGAGAGTTTGTGACTCCTTGAACTAGTGCAAGATGTGGAAGTTGATTGCACTTGTTCTTGCCAAAATGATAAGAGTGAAGTATGTTGGCGGAGTCACCCTCAAGAACTCTCTAGTTCTTCTTCTTTTAGATCCACATCATCTTGATGGGAATCCTTGGAGTTGTAGTCATATTTGATGAAGTGGAACTTGAAGTAGTCTTGGGAATCCACTTGACTAAGGTCTTAGGAGCTTCTTCAAATGCATCAATTTCCTCTTGAAGCTTGTCCTTGCCTTTTTGCTTGTAGTCTTGTGGTGGAAGATCATCTTGAGCTTGTGTCCCCTTGAAAGAAGTATCATACTTCTCTTGTTGAGGAACAAACTTTGTCTTGTGGTATTGATCTTCTTCCCACTTAACTCCATTGGCATTGAACTTTCATTCAAAACCAACACCTTGATTCTTCCGGTGCATTCCTTGCTTGCGCACAATTTCCTCGAATTGCTTACTCCCGGCAAGGCTTTTGTACACTCCTTTCTCTATAATTCCCTTCAATAAGCTATTTTCTTGCTCAAGTGTAACTTGGCTAAGAGAATCATTAGTGGAATCAAGATAACTACTAGAAGCAACAATATTGGATTTAGCATGATCATTGTTACTGCTAGAGAAAGAATCTTTCTTGTTCTTGTTAATAGACTTGACTTGAGGCATGTAAGTGGATAAGAGTAAACGCTTGGCAATGTAAGAATAACTTTTCTTGCGGAGATCATCATTGATTGCTTTTAAGAACTCATGCTCTTGCTCAAGATTGAGCTTTTCAAAGCGTAATTTCTCATGAGCTCTTAAAAGTTCTCGATGATCTTCGAAGATAGTTTCATGAGCTAACTTAAGAGTGTTTAGTTCTTTAGTTAGAGCCTCAATCTTCTCCTTATCATTGTCATTCGTTTTATCTTGATTAGCATGATTAATTGATGTTTCATCATAGTATTCATCACTAGAGTTGTCAACAAGCAAATCATCACCTAACAAGTCATCTTCATCACTATTGAAATCAACATACTCGGGGTGTGTTACCTTAGGACCTTTGGCCATGAAGCATCTTCCAATTCCTTCATTTGGTGAGTCAAATATGTCGTAGGAGTTGGTTGACACAAGTGCTAGACCGGCAACACCTTCATCTTGAGTATCTTCGGAGTCGGAGTGATAACTTCTCTCGGAGTGGCTGTCGGAGTCGGAGCCGGATACCCATTCACCAACATGAGCTTGATGTCTTCGTTTTGTGTAGCTCCTTGATAATTTTTCCTTCCTTTCCGAATCCTTGCTTCTCCGTGAGTATCTTCGTTCATAACGATCATCTCTACTCCTTCTCTCTCTTGGTGATGATTCTTTGCTTCTTCTTTTTGGAGAATCTTCTCTTCTCTTGTAGGGAGCCGTACACTCATTGGAATAGTGTCCGGGTCTTCCACAACTGTAGAAGTTTCGCTCTCGACTAGAAGATCTTTTGTCATTGTAGGACCTTGACTTGAAGCTTCTATCTTTGCTTCTACTCTTGTAGAACTTGTTGAAGTTCTTCACCATTAAGCTCAATTCTTCATTGAAGTCTTATTTCTCACTTGATGATGTGGGGGCTTCACATGAGGCTTTATAGGCACCACTTGACTTGTTGTGAAGTTCCTCTTTATCCTTAAGTGACATCTCATGAGCAACAATTCTTCCAATCACCTCCGTTGGTTTAAGATCTTTGTAATTGGGCATCATTTGGATCAATGTGCACACGGTATCATATTTTCCATCCAAGGCTCTTAGAATCTTCTTGATGATGAATCTATCAGTCATCTCTTCACTTCCTAAGCCGGCAATCTCATTTGTGATGAGAGCAAGCCTAGAGTACATTTCAGCGACATCTTCACCATCCTTCATTTTGAACTTGTCAACTTGACTTTGAAGCACATCCAACTTGGATTCCTTGACGGAGTCGGTACCTTCGTGCATATCAATCAAAGTGTCCCAAATTTCCTTTGCATTCGCAAGACGGCTGATTTTGTTGAATTCTTCGGGGCACAATCCGTTGAAGAGAATATCACAAGCTTGAGCATTGTATTGCAACATCTTCAACTCTTCCGCGGTAGCTTCACGGTTTGGTTCTTTCCCATCAAAGAGGTCACCTTGCAAACCAACACACACAATAGCCCAAACGGCGGGGTTATGTCCAAGAATATGCATTTTCATTTTATGCTTCCAACTAGCAAAATTAGTACCATCAAAGTAAGGACCTCTACGGTGATAATTTACCTCGCTAGACGCCATACTCTCCTAGGTTGTGAAACCAAGGCTATGACCACCAAAAGCTATGGAGATCAAAGCAAATGGAGACCAAAGCTCTGATACCACTTGTAGGATCGAAAGTATGTCTAGAGGGGGGGTGATTAGACTACTTGACCAAATAAAACTTAACCTTTTCCCAATTTTAGTTCTTGGCAGATTTTAGCTATTGTAGGACAAGTCAAGCAATCATCACACAATTCAAGCAAGCATGCAAAGAGTATATTGGCAGCGGAAAGTAAAGCATGCAACTTGCAAGAATGTAGAGGGAAGGGTTTGGAGAATTCAAATGCAATTGGAGAAACGGATGTTTTTCCCGTGGTTCGGATAGGTGGTGCTATCCTACATCCACGTTGATGGAGACTTCAACCAACAAAGGGTAACGGTTGCAAGAGTCGACGGAGGGCTCCACCCACACAGGGTAACGGTTGCGCGAGTCCACAAAGGGCTCCACCCACAAAGGGTCCACGAAGAAGCAACCACCCACAAAGGGTCCACGAAGAAGCAACCTTGTCTATCCCACCATGGCCATCACCCACACAGGACTTGCCTCACTAGCGGTAGATCTTCACGAAGTAGGCGATCTCCTTGCCCTTACAAACTCCTTGGTTCAACTCCACAATCTTGTCGGAGGCTCCCAAGTGACACCTAGCCAATCTAGGAGACACCACTCTCTAAGAAGTAACAAATGGTGTGTAGGTAATGAACTCCTTGCTCTTGTGCTTCAAATGATAGTCTGCCCAACACTCAACTCTCTCTCATAGGATTTGGATTTTGTGGAAAGAAGATTTGAGTGGAAAGCAACTTGGGAAGGCTAGAGATCAAGATTCATATGGTAGGAATGGAATATCTTGGTCTCAACACATGAGTAGGTACTAGATGGCGACGCTCCCACCCCCACCCCGGCGATCTCCACCCCCTTCCGGCGATCTCCTACACTGGCCACTAAAATCTAGTTCTTCTCCAGTGGATCTCTTCGGCGCTCCGGGATCTACACGTTCATACCCATCTTTAATGGGTTCCATGGAGGGTTCCACCCTTGACCTGGACTTCTCCAAAGGTTTGGCTTTTGCGGAGAAGGTTTTCAGATCTACGGGCTTTTCGGTACACCCCATGGAGGACTCCCACATCTTCACCATGGTGGTTTCGTTTGGGCGCCACAACTTTCGTTTGAACGAAGATTCTGTGGCTGCGGCTCTGGAAGCAGCTATTGGTGGATCGGGCATTGATTTCATGGTGTTTTTGATAAAGGACAAGGTTTTTGGATTTCAAGTCTCTTGCAAGGTTGTTGCCATGATTATTCTTCGTCTTCGGTCTTTTTCTTGCGAACAATTCAAATGTTACTTTCATTTGTGGAGTAACGGTGGCCCTAATTGGAGTCGTGAGTTCAAGATCTGGAATTTGGAGTGTGATGCTGAGTGGATCCTAGTAAGTCCCTCGAAGAGACGTGCTGCTCTTGGGGTTTTAGCCGTGCACTCTAAGCCTTCGAAGTCTTCTTTCAAATCGGCTCATTCAATTGGCAAAAAGCTCTCAGTTGCAGTTTTCCAAAGCTATGGTGCTTGCCAGGATTATCGTTATCCAGCTACGGAAAATTGCATTCGCGATGTTAAACAGGCGGGTTACTCAATTTCTTCTCATGAGCGGGTTATTATTCGTCCAACCTTGCCGGCGACTCTCCGGTGGACGTCGACGAGACCATCTATCTCGTTTGGTACGGTGCATGATCTTCGGCCCCATGATCGCACGCCACCAATCTCGAGCGGGAATTCTGTTCCTTCGAATGAGGACGTGTCGGGCCATGTTGGGCCCGCTTCTGTGGACTCGGAGGGCCTTGCTGAGTCATCATCCTCCTCTGAGGTGGGCCGGGCTTTGCTGGTTTCCTTTGGGGAGCACCTGGATATCCCCTCGTCTCAACAAGCAAGGGAAGATTTCGAAAACTTAATTTCTGGTATGGTCGATGAAATTTCTACGTGCCAGCAGTGCCTGAAGAAGGGTCATTTTGCTTCTGCGTGTACATCTACGCTTTGGTGTATCTCTTGCCTCTGATCTGGTCACGTCAGAAAAGATTGCAACAAATTTGCTAGAATCTTGGGGCTCGTGTGGCAAGCCAAACCTGTTAACGCTCCATCTTCCGAGGAGCGCTGCGAGAATATCTCTCTGACAAGTCCTTTACCAAACTTGGACCTCCCTTGCACTTCCGCATTTACACCGTCGTCCAGTTCCATCAGCCCTGGCCCTAAGACACCACCGACTTCGCCGCCTGCAACCCCTCCCCCGCCCCTTCACTCGCCGTCATTGGAGGCGGAGCTCCTGACTCCGATGGCCAACTTCCATTTGGATCCCCTGCGGTATGTACCTGCTGGTCACCACATCGTTGATGGGGGAGTAGATCGTTTGCCGCGAACCTTTGTGATGCCACATACCCCAATTGTGCGCCGCCATGAGGAGTTCATGCTTGCGGAGGTAATGCCTATTCCTCAACCAGATGAGATTGGTGCTGCTAGAGAGGAAGTAGTGCAGTGGTTGCATGGGCATGGGGTTCATGTTCGGTCAGCTCAGCCTTGGATCCGGTCCGTTGGGCTTTTTGAGCTTCGAGATGCTGCCGTCAGATTTTCTCTGCTACAACTTCCGCCTCAGCCGCTGGGTAATGACCGTTTCGTGCGTTTTATGAAGCATGACGAAGGTGAAAATTTTCGGGGAGTTCAGGGTTTTCGTCAGGGACTTATTATGTTTCTTGGTATTCCGTTGGACCTTCGTAACACTGAATGCATTAGGGCAGCGGTGAATACTTTTTGGCAAATTCCATCATTGGGTCAGTGAGGACCCCTATTTGGTTCGCTCTTTGGTCTTCGCTTCCTTCCCAGAGGATTTCCTTGTACCACGTGATGTGGTCTTCATGGATTTTGCGGCCTATGGTGGGGCGAGGGTTTCTTGGACTGCGCCTCTATACATTTTGGGAGCGAACTTTACTGAGCAGATGCCCCAGGATGAAGATTGGATGCCCCTCAATGGTAATCCGCATCCCGTTCCGGGTGTTCCTTTCCCGGATTTGCCCCCGTTTAATCTTCCTGTCTACCCCGCCTTGGGGTGGAATGCAGTCCCTCCCCCGCCGCCAGAGCCTGTGATCATTGAAGTGGTCGAGGACAATTGGGGGAATGATCAAGACAATGAGCCTGAACCTGTTCAAGATCAAGAGTCAATGGTGGTGGATCTCTCCGCCCAGCCAAACTCCTCTACTGACCAGGATCCTCCTGTCATTGTGGTGGAGGATGATATATCTGAAACAATTATGCAGCCTGTGGTCAATGAAGATACAGCGAACAATTGGGCAATTGTGGTGTATCATCCTCTTACTGTCACAAAGGAGATTGCTCTGCCTGTGATCCCTTTTGGGCCTCCTTTGCCCCCGGAGATGATTTGGAGGAGGTCTTTTGAGAACCTTTTGCAAGCTCCTGTAGCATTCTCGGTACCCAGGCCAGTGATGCTACAACCTTTGTCACCCGTTGTTCTGTCTAAGAGAAGCTGGGATTTGGCTTTCAGCGATTCGGACCTGCCACGTCTTACATGGAGGGAGGAGGAGCCAGCTCGGCCAGTTGCCAGGGCGCTTTTTCTGATCCTATTGCTGTGCAACCTATGCAGGTGCCCTGTTCTGCTGTGGTCAAAACTCGCAAGCCACGGAAGACTCTGGCGCCAACTCCAATTGTTGACACCACAGTTCGACGCTGCACCAGAAGCTCGGCCCAGCGGGATGGTTTCAAGCCCACATTCCAGGAGCTCGCACTTCAGCCCAAGAGGAAGAAGCCCAAGGCCAAGCCTTTCACGGCCCAGATGTATGAAGAGCCTGCTTCTGATGGAATTCCTCCTGCAACCCCTATCAGTAGACTCCAAGAAGTTGGACGTGAGCTTCAGATTGATGCTGCTCTGCTAACTGTGGATGCACTTATGGTGGACCCACCTGCTGTAGCTTCGCCTAAACATGATGATTAGTGTGTCCCTGGCATATTGGGTTTTGCAAGCCCTTAATTTTGCTTTTTCTCTATTTTTAGGCAATTTCCTGCTCCTGGAACTTTGGTGCTTGGTGATGTTGGGACAGACTAAACTGTCGTCTCTTAAAAATGTGGTATTGTGTGCCATGTGGTTTCTGGCCTTTAATTTTTGCTATAATGAGTAATAGCTGTAGAAACTGGAATGTTCTTTGTTGGAATGTAAGAGGCCTGAACTCTGAAGCTAGACAGAGGGCTGTTAGGCAGAAAATTGAAGAGAGCCAATGTTCAATAGCTTGTCTGCAAGAAACAAAATGTACTTCTTTTGACTCGCGGACAATCAAATCTTTCTGCCCTAAAAGATTTGACTCATTTGTCTGTTCTCCTCCAATTGGAGCTTCTGGTGGAATTATTGTTGTCTGGAATTCTGCAGTTTTTAGTGGCACTATAATTGAAGTGCAACAGTTTGCTGTGGTGGTTCAGTTTACTTCCAGGCAAAATAATGAAACTTGGACTCTTGTGGCTGTTTATGGTCCTTGTCAGGGTGTAGCCAGGGACAACTTTGTTAATTGGTTATACAACCTGGCTATACCTGTTAATGAGCACTGGTTTCTACTTGGTGATTTTAATTTCCTCCGATCTGTGGATAATAGAAACTTACCAGGTGGGGACATAAATGACATGTTCATCTTTAATGAGATTATCAGTCACCTGGGCCTCCTTGAACTTCCAATCAAAGGCAGATCCTACACATGGTCCAATATGCAGGATACCCCACTTCTTGAGCAGCTAGACTGGTTTTTCACCTCTGTAGATTGGATTTTTGATTACCCCATGACTGAAGTTCTGCCCCTGGCTAGGACTGCATCAGATCATGTGCCTTGTCTAGTATCCATCAAAACTTCCATTCCAAAATCAAACATCTTTAGGTTTGAAAACTATTGGCTTGAACTGGAAGGTTTCATGAATTGTGTTGAATCCTCTTAGAAGCAGCCCTCTCGGAAGACACACATAACTGCTAAAATTGCAGACAAATTTAAGTGTTTGAGAATGTGTCTTAAGAGATGGCAAATGAATATTTCCAAATTGAGGCTATTGATTAGCAAATGCAATCATGTCATTTTCCTTTTGGATGAATTAGAGGAGTGGAGGCCTCTTGTTATTCAAGAGAACAACTTCAGAAGAATTGTCAAAACACATTTGGAAAAGCTTCTGCACTTACAGTTTCTGTACTGGAAGAAGCGATGCTCTATCAGATACTTTAAGGTGGGGGGAGAAAACACTAAGTTTTTCCATGCTATGGCCACTGAGAGGCATAGGAGAAACTCCATAGCTAGTCTAAGACTACCTGATGGAACTGTAGTTTCTGATCACTCCCAAATGGCTGGACTTATCTGGAGCTGTTTTAAGAATAGAATGGGCACCTCTAGAGGGATTGTGATGGGTTTTGACTTATCTTCGCTTATCTCACCAGTGTCTGGCCTTGAGGTGCTCACTAGGCCTTTTGAAAAGGAGGAAATGGATAATGTGGTCAAGCATATGCCTGTGGATAAGGCACCTGGTCCGGATGGATTTAATGGCTTGTTTTTTAAGAAATGCTGGCACCTTATTTCTGGGGATTTTTATGAGCTAGCCCAGGCATTTCATGAGGGAAAGGCTGTCTTAGATAACATCAATAGTTCTTTTATTACTCTTGTGCCCAAAAAACATTCTCCTGAGGAAGTGGGGGACTTCAGACCTATCTCTCTCACTAGTATGGGGCTTAAATTTTTGTCCAAAATGGCTGCAAATAGACTTCAAGCAATGATCATGCAGTGCATCCATAAGAACCAATATGGTTTCATCAAAACCAGAACAATACATGACTGCCTGGGTTGGACTTTTGAGTACTTGCATCAATGCCACCAGTCCAAGCGGCCAATAGTAATCCTTAAACTGGATTTTGAAAAGGCATTTGACTCCATTGAGCATGAAGCTATCTTTCAAATTCTCAGGTATAAGGGCTTTAATGATAAGTGGATTCTTTGGATGAAACAGCTCCTTACCACTGGTACCTCTTTTGTTCTGCTCAACGGAGTCCCTGGGAAAAAGTTTGTTTGTAAGAAAGGTGTTAGACAGGGTGACCCTGTATCTCCCTTGCTATTTGTCATAGCTGTTGACCTACTACAAATAGTGATTAATGATATGTACAGGAGGGGAATTCTGCATTTACCTATTCCCTGCCATGATACAGACTACCCTGTGATCCAGTATGCTGATGATACTTTGATCATCCTCCCTGCAGACAGGGTCCAACTCCTGGCTCTGAAGGATATGCTACAGGTGTTCTCTCAGTCCACTGGTCTGGATGTCAACTATCAAAAGTCTTCCATTATTCCAATCAATGTTGACTCTGCTGTAATGCAGGATTTAGCAACTGCTTTTGACTGCAAAATTGGCACAATGCCATTTACTTATCTGGGATTACCTGTGGGGACCACCAGACCCAAAATGGTAGACTTCATGCCACTGGTTGACTGTATGGAGAGAAGAATGACTGCTAGTTCTTCTTTCCTTAACCAAGGAGAAAGGCTACAGTTCCTAAACTCGGCTCTATCCTCTTTACCAATTTTCTTTATGGGTAGTCTTGCCCTCCCAGCTGGTATTTTGAAACAGTTGGAAAGAATTCAAAGGCAGTGCTTGTGGAGAAAGCATAGGGATGAGCCAGCTCCATCTCTGGCGGCTTGGGAACTCATATGTAGGCCAAAAAACAAAGGAGGTCTTGGTATTCTTAATCTGGGGGTTCAGAATGTGGCTCTCCTTCTCAAGCATGCCAGCAATTTCCTGAACAAACGACAAATTCCTTGGGTATCTCTAGTTTGGGACTCATATTATTTTGAGAGAATGCCCCAGGGAACAAATGACTGTGGCTCATTCTGGTGGAGAGATATTTGCAAAGTCATGCAGCATTTTAGGGACTGCTCCTGGGTATAGATCAATGAAGGGGACACTGCTCTCTTTTGGTCTGATAATTGGAACCTTGGCTCTGAGACATCTAGTTTGCAGACATGATTCCCAAGGCTTTTCTCTTTTGCCAAGGACCCCTGGATCTCAATTAAAGAAATTTTCAACACCCAGGATCTGCACCAATTTTTTCACCTTCCCTTATCGGCTGAAGCCTTTGATGAGTTAAATCTGATAAAGGTTTTAATGAACTCAAACAGCAGGGACCCCAGCTTGAAGGATTGCTGGTTCTGGCAGGGCTCCTGCAAGTTTTACAAACCCAAGATGTTTTACTCACACTCCTTTCAGTTTGAGTCCTTCAATCCTTTGCTCTGTTGGATATGGAAATCCTCCTGTACTCTCAAGATCAAGGTCTTTGCTTGGTTGCTTATTATGGACAGGTTAAACACCAAGGATATAGTTGAAAGGAGGCACTGGCACATGGAGGATGGAGTCCACTGTAGGCTCTGCCCTTTGCAGGCTAGGGAAACAAGAGATCACTTATTCTTCAATTGTAATTTCAGTGTAAGGGTCTGGAATTATCTGCAGATTGATTGGTCTGCTGGCACATCCATGATTGAGCTGGTTACTCAGGTAAGGAGAGGTTTTGCTAGGCCTTTCTTTTCTGAAGTGGTATTCATTGCTTTCTAGCATATTTGGCTCATCAGAAATGCCAAAGTGTTCAGAAACGAGAGGGCCAGTTTCAATAAATGGAGGTTTTCTTTTCGGCAGGATATTAGCCTCATGCAACATAGGATCAGAGCTGCTTACAAGGATGACCTGCTCAAATGGATCTCTTACCTCCCACCCTAAGCTAGTTTGGTAGGGCTTTCTCTTTTCTTTTTTGTTACTTATAACCTGGTTACTCCTTGTAATCAACTTGTTGTATCTGTTATTCTCTCAATAAAGTTTTGATCCACTGTGGGGGTTTTGCCCCACAGTTCACAGTCAAAAAAAACACATGAGTAGGTGGTTCTCTCTCAGAACATATGAGTTGGAATTGTGTATGTGTTCTGATGGCTCTCTCCACAAATGAAGAGGAGGTGGAGGGGTATATATAGCCTCCACACAAAATCCAACTGTTACACACAGTTTTCCAATCTCGGTGGGACCGAATAAACAAACTCGGTCAGACCGAAAATGTAAACCTAGTGACCGTTAGAGATTTTCGGTGGGACTGACATGCAACTCGGTAGGACCGATATGGTTAGGGTTTGGGCATAACATAATCTCGGTGAGACCGATTACACAAACTCGGTGAGACCGAATTTGGTAATTAGCTAACCAGAGAGTTGGTCAGGCAAACTCGATGGGACCGATTTGCTCTTTCGGTGAGACCGAAAAGTTACAAAAAGGAAACACTGAATTTACATTGCAATCTCGGTGGGACCGATTCGCTCTTTCGGTGAGACCGAAAAGTTACGAAAGGGAAACAGAGAGTTTGCAATCCCATCTCGGTGAGACCTAGATCCCTATCGGTAGAACCGAATTGCTAGGGTTTGGCAGTGGCTTATGACAAGTGAAACTCGGTGGCGCCGGATAGAAAGAATCGGTAGGACCGAGTTTGGCTTAGGGTTTAGGTCAAATGTGGATATGGGAAAGAAGCTAAGAATTTTGGAGCATATCATTAAGCACATGAAGCAAGAGGCTCATTAAGCAACACCTCATCCCTCCTTGATAGTATTGGCTTTTCCTAAAGACTCAATGTGATCTTGGATCACTAAAATATGAAATTAAGAGTCTTGAGCTTTTGAGCTTGAGCCAATCCTTTGTCCTTAGCATTTTGAGGGTTCCACTTTCACATCCATGCCATGCCAATCATTGAGCTTTCCTGAAATAATCATCTTGGAATAGCATTAGCTCAATGAGCTATATGTTGTTCTGAATTACCAAAACCACCTAGGGATAGTTGCACTTTCAAATCTATCTATGGTCATCACGGCCTAATTGATTATCGCGCGCCACGGGAATCTCTCATGTTGGCACAACGCTTGTGCTCGGGTCTGTCC
The DNA here is from genome assembly GCF_018294505.1 of Triticum aestivum. Classification (NCBI taxonomy): domain Eukaryota; kingdom Viridiplantae; phylum Streptophyta; class Magnoliopsida; order Poales; family Poaceae; genus Triticum; species Triticum aestivum. The sequence continues at coordinate 303,595,322 of NC_057809.1, forward strand.
CTGCAACACTGAGAAATCTGAGCGGTCGAGCTCTGGCTCGTGGGACGCCCGTGCACATCACCTCACCTCACCTGGCCCTTAGTGTCTTCACCTCCTTGCGAATCAACCAGTGGCGGACCGGCGATCATCATGGCAATTTGTGCCCTTCTTCGCGCTAACTTGCAGGAACCTCTTGAGGACTAAAGTGGGCGGTACCGCAGGCTCTCTCTCTCTCTTCTCCCATGCAATTTGCTTACGCGTTAAAAGGGGGGCTCTTGAGCATCGTGACTCAGGGGCTTTATTGGCTGTCCAGCCCTCACTCCCTGGCCTTGACCACGGCATCGCAAACTAGCATACCAGCGACGGCTGAGCTTGCTCGAGGGCCGGGACCTGAGGACGTAGAGAACACAGAAGAGCATGGAGAAGGGGGAGGCTCGCACGGGCCTAACCTAGCTACTTGACAGCGGCCGATGCACAAGTCTGGCGCAACACGAGGAACCAGCTCCGGAATGCCAAGATAAGTCTCGCGCCTGGATCAACCCAGCGCTACGGAATAAGGTACTTGCCTTTCGCTGCCCTGCTGCGGTAGCGTCGCCTCGCTTTCCCATCCTCAGGTAGCTGCTTGCGCGCTAAAGGGGGCCTATTGAGCATCGCACCTCAGGAGCTCTTACTGGACCTCGGGCCACTCACCTCCTGGCCTTGACCACGGAATCGCGACCTGGCATACTAGCGACAGCTGCAGCCTGCCTGGGGACCGGGACCTGTCGGCGTAGAACACCAAGCTGCCGTGGGATTGGAAAGGGGAGACCGAGCCTTAGCAGGACATGCGTTTGCAAATTTTCATATAAAGGATAATATCACAAAAGACATCGCAGACCCTTTACACGCCCCCACGGGGTCCGTTTGAATTCCTCACATGGAACAAAAAGAAGGGAGTTCCTGTCTACACGCGCCTAACATCGCCGACGCCATCATCAACAGTGGGCCTCCGGAGGCCGGCGCCAACCCCTTCCAGATTAGCGACGACGGCGGCCGGACGCTGCAGCCTTGCTCCGGGACTGGCGAGAGCTCGGGGGCACGTAGCTATCGTCGCTTGTCTCCAGAGTCTCGACGAGCTCGGGAGAGTCACTGGACCACCAGCATTCACCACTGTCGCTGGAGGAGCAGTTGGCGAGCCCAGCGGCAGGCTAGGCGTTAGCTGCTGCATCGTCATGACGACCCCCTTCAGGGCAGCACTCCAAGCGGCGGCCTTCCTCGTCGAAGACCTTGAAGAACATCATGGAGGCGCCGTCGTACTTGAAGTGAATGGCGAGGGCGCCTTCCGCACGGCAGAGTCGGGCGACCTCGCCCCACCCATGAGCCATGAAGATCTTCCCAGAGGATACGGCTTCAACCTCCACTCCAGTCACCGGGGCATCGCAGTCGGCATGCTGCAACGAAAGCTCGAGGGGGGCCCTCGGCGGCATCTCGGCGGCGAAGAACCGTGGGAAACGAATCTAAGTGCGCGGAGGCATCGCCGCCCACAGCATGAACTCGTGCGAGGAGTCCACGGCATGGACCCCTGGGGCGACGGCATGCGTCACCGCGGCGCGGCGACCATGGCCCTGGTGCAGGCAACGACGTTCGTCGCCGCTCCCTCTGGAACCCGCAGGTTGGGCATACAAGGGCAATGGATACCGTGGAGGTGTCCGCTCGTACCATGGCCGCGATACTTCCGGCCTCATACAATGTCTCGACAATGAGACTGCCTCTTCTTCGGCAGAAGTGGCTCGGGCTCGTCGAGGGGAGTCTTTCCCTTCTCCGCGGCTGAGAACCTCCGTATCGGCGCCATGGTCGATGCAACAAGCAATGAAGCAAGGAAGAAGAAGGAGCGGGAGAATCAAGGGAAGAGATGGGTGACAGGGGCTCCGCCCCCTCTTCCCATTTATAGCCAAGGGGAGGCCAACCGTCGGCCTCCACGATCTAAGATAATAATGATCTTTTTCTACAGGCAACAAGAACTCGTCAAGTAGGGCAGTTGCCGAGGCAGCGTGGGGAAGCGGAGACGCCAACGTCCAATCAGTCGCCACACGCCAATCCATGGTCACAGGCTGTTGGGGCCCGTGGCGCTCCGCACTTACCCTTTGGCTTCGCCTCGAAGGCAAGCCCGAGCGCGCCTTGGGCCCGGGGGCTACTGTCAGCGTTCTAGGAATGGGGGTCCCCAGACTTTCCTGCCCGCGGTCCGCAGCGTGGCTCCACCAGCGGCCATCTACGGCCCATCTTCACCAGCAAACACTCAAGACCCTCGCGAGGGGCCAAGCCTCGCGAGGCCGATGACACAAGACCTCCTCAGCGGCGGCCTCACAGGGCCGGCTTGCGAGGGGTGGAGAGATCAAGGCAAGGGACACCTCGCAAGGTTTGTGTGACGCATGCCATGACGATTGGAGCCAGGTGGGCGCCAGCACGCGCTGTATCCTCATTTCCTCTTTGGTGCTAAAGAGGCAAGCGCAGGTGAGGAGTCCCGAGGCATCAGGTAAAGGTTTCCATATCGGTGCAACAAGACCAAGACCAGCAGGACAACAGGATGGAGGTCACCGTGGAGCCCAAGACGGCGTCACCACCACAGCCTTTGGCAGGCGAAGACCAACTTTTGTCAGGATAGCTTGTACTAGTTGTCTCCCTTCAAATTGGCCGTTGTGGGATCCCTTTCCGCCTAATATTTGGGAAGAGGACCCGGGCCTCTATATATAGGACTAGCCACCACCGTAGAGGGAGATCGGAGATCAGAGATCTCAGATGATCTTGGACCAGATCCATTCCACCAAAGCCACCACACTAACCAAGCACAAGAGCACCTCTCCTCAGGAGGTCGTTCTTCCCTTGTAACTGTTCATCCTCACCCGAAGAGGCAATCCACCACACCACACTGGAGTAAGGTATTACATCACATCGGTGGCCCGAGTAAGTATGAACTCTTGTGTCTCGTGTTCTTTGGGTTTGTCGAGCTAGGCCTTGAGATCATGGTGTGTGCGAACTAGAGGGGGAGAGATCTTCATGCACACCCTAGTGTTCGAACCTCAAGGGTTTTGCCGGAACCTGAAATCCAACAGATACCTTGAATGCTGAATAGTGTTGGAGCTCGGCTGTGAAAATATGCCTCGAATTTAGTTCGGCATTAGAGCTCGGACGCAAGAGGACGTCATCGCACGAGAAACACTTACAAGGCATTGATAAAGGATGGTAGCTTAGAGGGGCTCGTCGGATGCCTGACATGTAAACTCTTCGGATTCAGCTCGGTGATCGTCAAGATCGGACATGGGAAGATTTATTGAACCAGTTTTCAAGACCGACGATTGAAGAAGAAGAATTATTCGGAAGAACCGTGGAGCGTCCTCAACTTGAAGACCGGTTTAGGGGCCTACTAACGGTGTCCTGGACTAGGGGGTACTCACCACGTCGTCTCCTAACCAGTGGGTCGGGCCGAGGACCCCCATGATGATTCACTAATGGGCCACTTCGGGTGCTCATGTCCAATATAAGGAGGATTCCACAAGGCTTGGCACAGAATACAAGGACTACTCTAAACCCTAGGCCTACGGTGCATATATAAACCGAGGCTAGGCTAGTCAATAGACAATCGGAGATTCATTATTACAATCTCGTGGTGAATACATGTACTATGTACTATCCTCATATCAATACAATCGAAAGCAGGATGCAGGGTATTATCTCCTTGAGAGAGCCCGAACCTGGGTAAAATCCTATGTCCATGTTACCATCACTCCAGGATGCCTAGCTTAGGATCCCTACTACAAGATCCGCCGGTTTTGACACTGACAGACATCCTTGCATGCTCGCTAGGAGGACACGAACACGCGAGCCGTGCTTGTTGTAGCGCGTGAGCTGCTGCGGTGCATGCTAGCTGAAGACGGCCATCATGCCTTGCTCTCTCGCGTCGCTCAGCTGTTCGAGGCTGCTTGCGAGGGCGTGGTGACTTTTTGCATCATGCTGGCTTCACGAACGCCTTCGGGGACCCACGCACGCCCCTGTTGCGTCTGCTCGTCCCCTAAGGAGGAGACTAGAGGACCCCGCGGAGGCAGCTCGGCATACGGTGCCACCCACCTGACCCAAGAGGCGCGCCCCCAGGAGGCAGCCAGGGCAGGCGGCCTCCACTGCGACAACAATGAGGAGTGAAGGAGATGGCGGACAACGGAGCAAAGGGGCTGGATGCTGATTTCAGGGTAATGGCCCGTGGTGCCTCTATACTACCGTTAGCGGGCACGTCATACGAGTGAAGGAGAAGCTCGTACGCGTTCCCCCCGCCAGCCCGGACGTCAAGGTCGCCAAGGTCACGTGGAGTAGGGACCCCTTACGAGCCAACTCAGCGCCCTGCCAGCACCTTCGACAACAACAGCCAATGGTTACAACCAATATCCTTAGGACATGATTGTGCTAACCTTGAATCACAGGTGAACCACGCCACACACCTCAGGACGTTGGCCCTGCCCTATGCAAGGCAAAACACACTAGGGGCTGCACGGGGGGAGACTGGCGCCAGAGCTTCCCCTAGGCCGCACAACGCAGGGCGGCACCACGACGGTGGCGCGCGCCGTCTAGAGGTAGGTCCTCCGCCGAGGAAGGCACAGACGAGCCCTTCCCCATGTAGAGGGCCCGCGATCGCCTGACCACCGCCAGCGTAGCCCCTTGGTCTCATACTTGGTTTCCGGACGCCCCAGCGGTGGTCGGGGGATGCGCAGGGCGGGGTCCCCGCCAGGAGCAAGGAGTGCCCCTCAAATCACCGCTCGTGACACTCTCATGTAATAATGAGTGGGGTTGTACACGCCCCGGAGTCCCTTGAGCGCCGCCCTCGGGCCTCACGGGGGCTCCGACCCATGTCCAAGTGGAGGGCCCACGCTCCGTGCTGGCAGTCGACACTATCCCCCAATGACTATGCCCACACCTAGTGGAAGCACTAAGGTGGGAGCTGGTGAGAAGACTAGCGTAGGTTCCGGACGCGACTGTTTCCTTTGCCCTTATTCTGTAACCCAATTTGCTGTCTTTGGAATAAAATTTGGAGTTTCACATGCTTATTAAAAGAAAATGGTGGAAATTTTTCGATTGGCGGTGTTCTATGCTCTTTGATTTATGTTTGGAAGGCATGGCTCCTCCGGCTGCTCCCTCCGTGAGCGGGGGCCGGATGTGGTGTGCGCATCTAGGATAGCCTGAGCACGTCAAGGCCCCCTTAGGGCCAAGGGCATAAACTGCAGCAGGCCCGCCTGCGCGCACACCTAGCCAAAGCGTTGGCGTCTAGCTCCTCGCGTGGCGCCCTTGAGCAGGCCAGTAGGCACGCCAGGAGGCCTTAGGCTCTCGCGAGCCCTCGGAGGGCTCGCCTCTTGAAGAATGCGTCTCTGCGATACAAGGACCCGCCCAAGGTCACAAACACAAAAGATAAGTCACGGCAACTACTCTAGTCGGGAGCCCTCCGGCTCACGTCGACACATTTTGAAATTAACCTAGAGTAAGGATGGCAGTTTTACCCATGGGTACGGGTACCCGCGGGTACCGTGCCCGCATGGTTAGGGTATGGGTAGACTTTTATACCCATGGGTAGTACCCATACCCTACCCGTTAAGTCATGGGTAGGGTACGGGTATAGCCTTGTACCCACGGGTATACCCATACCCTGCCCAGTTGTGAACTAATGTTAACATATCGTCAATTAGTCATGTGACTCATCTACTCCTATTGACTTATGAGTATGTTTGTGATTTTTATAGTTTGAGAGTGGTCATGTACACATCTGCCTTGTCATTGAGCTGAGATAACTGATATTTTTGTCAAATGTGCTATCATTGAGTGTAAAATTGTGAACAGTTTATGTACTATTTGTTCTACCCGCTGGGTACGGGTACCCGTCGGGTATGGGTATGGGTAAAGTTTCATACCCATGGGTATGGGTATGGGTAGAATTTTGTACCCACTGACTATACGGGTATGGCTATGGTATTGCTCTACCCTGCCCATACCCTACCCATTGCCATCCTTAACCTAGAGGGCCTATCATTGTTCCATACATTATAGGGGAGCTCACTCCAAAAAATGCTTTCACGCCAAGGGACCGTTCCCAAAAACTTTGTAGGAAAGCAGGGAAGTACAAACCCAGCGGGGTGTGCTATCGCCATCATCATCATCGTCATCTGCTCCATCATGTTCAGTCGCGAGTGCAGTCACGTCGTCGGCAAGGGAAAATACCTTGATCAGGTCATCCACATGGTCGTCCACCCAGATCGCCAGGTCACCCTGGGTTACCCTGGTTACGGGGGCTATTGCGGCATTGAAATTGAAATACGGATTGAGGCTAAGAAGATAGATGAAGATGCGCGAGAACGTGCGCCCAAGGAGATCCCGGCTCTTCTCTTCGACGAGCTGGCATGCCCTCGCAGCCCTGCCTTCAAGGCAGGCCACAACTTGGGTGAAGAAGAGGAGGTAGCCATCATTGTCGGCTTCATACGGGCGGGCGACGTTCCCCTCGCAGATGGTGTCCAAGGCCCGGTTGGCCCTGCTGCTGAGGTCTCCGAGCATCAAGGAGCGCTCGCGCCGCAGCGTCACGATGGCTCGTGTCATCTGTAGCCCTTTCCACAAGGGACGTGACACCCATGACCTGCTACTGAAGCTAGGACAGCTCAGCCTCGGCGGTGACTCGGGCTTCTTCGGCGGCCTTCCCGTGCCGCTCTACCGCAACTAGCTCCACCTTGAGAGCATCGGTCTTGCCCTGCAGCTCGACCTGCCACTGTTTGAAGCGAGTCTCCTGTAACCCTAGATTTCGGAGGTATTCTTCAACGAGGGCCTTGCGGATCCCCGCCACCTTCTGGTCGACCTCCAGCTGAATTCTCGCTTCTCGAGAGGCAAGGGCGTCCTTGGCCGTGGCTACTTGGTGCTCCATCACCTACAGTTGCTCGGGCTCCAGCTGTGCTCCAACGCCTCGAGCGCCAGCGCCTCCTCGTGAGCCTGAATCCCAACCGCGTCAATGGGGGTCCCTCCTGGTGGCGCTGCAACGGTGGCTCGACATGCTTGGACCTGCCATTCAAGGGCAGCAATAAAGGCTTGAAGTTCCCACTCGCGCTCCTCAGCTGCCTCATGATGCTGGTCTGCGGCCCGAGCCTCCTCCAGGGCAGTGCAAGCCTCCCGAGAAGCTACAAGGGATCCCTTGGCCTCCGCATGGGCGCGCTCATGCTGCAAGTGCCCAAGGTTGATGGCGACCTTCAGTTGATGCCATTCGAGTGCTAGGCAGAGGTTTTCTGCCTCGAGGCATGAGTTGACGTCGCCAAGCTCTGCCCGAGCCGGCCTAGCGCACTCGTCGCTTCCTGGAAAAGGCTGTGGTGGACGGCGTTGCGCCCGCGCGCGAGCTCCAGCGCTCGGCCAGGCTTTTCCTCCATGTCCTGGTCCACCGAAGGGGTGCGGGATGACTCACCCGTCTCCGGCAGGGGGACGGTGGCCGGAGCCCCTCCGGCAGCTTCCCGAACCTAGGATGGGGCATGGTGTGGCACGGTTCTGCCGCTCAAAGATGAAGCCGTTGCATGGGGCACCCAACCACCAGCGAGAACCAATGGGGGGGCCTCGACACAACCTTCGTTCCTTGGGGGTTGCTCCAGAGGAAGGATGCTAGGAGAACAGGCTCGTGACTCTCCATCTGCGATCTCGACTAATGGGCCAGCACCACCTCCCACGCGGCTGCCCGTTTCAGGGGGGGCTTGGGACCGCGGCTGAACCTGAAGCCTCCGGAGGTCGCGCACCAGGCGGGCTCACCATTGCGACAGAAGGGACCCTGAAGGGAAAGTGTTAGAGGGGGGACGCATCATGTAATAATCTAGAAGGGCATGGTACTTACTCATCCACGGCTATCCATTTCCTCTATTTCAGGGCCGGTGGGGCGACGCCACGGCAACTCCCGAACCCCTTCCTCTGTGGCATACCTCAACGTTCAGAAGGGTTACATTGAAGGATGACACGCTGCCCCTGGTGGCGGCGGCGGTAGTCACAGCCGTGGCCAAGGCTCCCCCGTGTGTTGTGTGCAGGGCTGCGGGCGGCCACCTTAGGAGCACTTGGTGCCACCTGCCCTCCAACGGCAACCTCAGGAGCACATGGTGGCACCTACCCTCTAGCGGCCACCTCAGGAGCATTTGGTGGCACCTGCCCTCCAGCAGCCACCTCAGCAGCATTTGGTGGCACCTACCCTCCAGCGGCCACCTCAGGAGCATTTGGTGGTGCCTGCCTCCAGGGGCCATCTCAGGAGCAATCGGTGATGCTCGCCCCCACCCCAGGAAGCACCTCAGGGGCGCGCACCACCGGGCCAGCGAGCATGGGAGCCACCAAGACAGGGTTTTCGCGAGGCCCCATGTGACCCTCGGGGAGCAGCCTCCACTCATTGAAGCACGGGATCTTCTCGACCAAGGCCTCTCCGATTGAGCAGTTGTACAAGAGGCACCCCTCGGCGGGGAGCGCAGTAGGCGCTGGGTCACCCATCACGAGCTCAAGCATTGTGCGCAACGTCTTGGAGGGGAGTGAAGGAACCTGGAGCCTCATGGGATCGTTGGGGCCAGTGAAGGCCCACATTGGGCGAGAATGGCGTTGGAGCGGGGCGATGCGCCGCCAGACGAACTCCCTCACCACCATCGACACCGTCACCCCTACCTCCTTCAGCTTGGCCAGCCTGGACAAGACATGCGCAAGCCGTCGGTCAATGAGCTCCACGTGTCCCCAGACAAAGCTTGGCACCACTGGCGCCCATGGGAGGTGGAGCAGGGGGCTGAGCATAGTGGCGTCCACATACACCCATTGCTTTTGGAATCCTCTTACATTTGGGACGGAGCGTGAAATTGATGCGGGAGCCAGCTGTTGCCGACACCGCCTGGAATGACACGCACCCGGAGCATCATCTGCTATCAACCAGGCGGAGCGAGAAGAAATAGCGGAACAAGGCCACGGACGGGGCAATGTGCACGAGAGCCTCGCACGGGAAGGCAAAGGCGGAGAGGAGGACAATGGATCCGGGATCCAGATGCAGCGCTTGGATTTGGTAATGCGAAAGCACAATATTGAAGAAATCAGAGAAAGGGGGATCAGGCCGGCCTGGAGGGCATGGAGATGAAGGTGATTTCGATGGCCTCCATGTCGATAAAGGCCCGGGAGGCAGGCCAGACCATCGTCGCCTTCCACTCATTGGAATCAGCGGCGAGGGCCTGCCGAACCTTGTTCAGCCCCTCCTGGTTGACCACCATCGACCGGCCCAGCGCGGGCTCCAACCCCGGCGAGGACTCCGCTGGCACGCAAGCTGTCCCTTTCTTCTTCAACCATGGAGGCATGGCAACGGAAGTAGATTGGTGCTGGCGCGGAATCTAGAGAAGGAGGTACGAGCTCACAGGAAAGAGGGGGAGCAGAGGACGAGTTTGGAGGGCAATGATGGTTGGGCCGCGTTTGCAACAGGCAGTAGTCAAGTCGGACGGTTACTGAGGCGGTGTGGGGAAGTGGAGACGCCCATGTCCCATTAGGCGCCACGCGTCGACTCAATCCGTAGGTGATTGGGGCCTGCGGCGCTTTGCCCTTGCCTTTGCCTTCGCCTCGAAGCTAAGTCCGAGCACGCCTTGGGCTCGGGGGCTACTGTCGGTGTTCTAAGAACCAAGCACCTAGACTTACCTGCCTACGGCCCATAGTGTGGCTCCATCAGCGTCCTGGTACAACCCATCTTCAGCATCGACAAGACAAGACCCTCGTGAGGGGCCAAGCCTCGTGAGGAGGATGGCGCCAAGACCTCCGGAGGGAGCGGCCTCCCCAGGCAGCCTCCTGAGGAGTGGAGATTCCTATGTAGGCGGTCGCCTCATGAGGTTGAGGTGATGCAAGCCATGAGGACCAAGGCCAGGCGGGCGCCAGCAGGCACAGAGCAGCAGGTTTCCTCTTTGGTGCTAAGGAGGCACACGTAGGCGCGGGGTCTCGAGGAATCAACCAAAGGTTTCCCTTCCCATGCAACAAGACCAAGACCACCAGAACGGCAGGACAGATGTCATCACCGAGCCCACCATGGCGTCACGAGAAAAAGCTTTGTAGGCGAAGACCACCGTTCGTTGGGATAAGATGTACTACTTGTCTCCCTTCAAACTTAGCCAGTGTGGGATCGCTTCCCGCCTATGTTTTGGAGGAAGAGGACCGAGGCCACTATAAATATAGCTTAGCCACCACCATAGGAGGGGAACCGGATCCTGAACCCTCAGTAGTTCACACCCACACTAGAATTGACCTCCTGAGCTTGTTCTTCCTCTATACTAGTTCATCCTCAGCCCCTCGAGAGGCTAATCCACCCAAAGCAGGAGTAGGGTCTTACACCGCAAGGTGGCCCGAACCTGGGTAAACTGCCGAGTCCCTTCCCTTTTCCGTTCATTGAGCTAGGCCGTGAGAGCGACACGTTCATTGGCTGGAGAGGTTGAGTTCTCCGCACACGCCCCTAAGACGGCCATCATGCCTTGCTCTCTCGCGTCGCTCAGCTGTTCGATGCTGCTTGCGAGGGCGTGGTGCCTTTTTGCATCATGCTGGCTTCAGGAACGCCTTTGGGGACCCACGCACGCCCCTGTTGCGTCTGCTCGTCCCCTAAGGAGGAGACTGGAGGACCCCGCGGAGGCAGCTCGGCGTACGGTGCCACCCGCCTGACCCAAGAGGCGCGCCCCCAGGAGGCAGCCAGGGCAGGCGGCCTCCACTGCGACAACAATGAGGAGTTGCTCCCAGGCTAGTGAGGTAGGATATCGAAGATGGCGGACAACGGAGCAGAGGGGCTGGACGCTGATTTCAGGGTAATGGCCCGTGGTGCCTCTATACTACCGTTGGCGGGCACGTCATACGAGTGAAGGAGAAGCTCGTACACGTTCCCCCCGCCAGCCCGGACGTCAAGGTCGCCAAGGTCACGTGGAGTAGGGACCCCTTACGAGCCAACTCAGCGCCCTGCCAGCACCTTCAACAACAACAGCCAATGGTTACAACCAATATCCTTAGGACATGATTGTGCTAACCTTGAATCACAGGTGAACCACGCCACACACCTCAGGACGTTGGCCCTGCCCTATGCAAGGCAAAACACACTGGGGGCTGCGCGGGGGGAGCCCGACGCCAGAGCTTCCCCTAGGCCGCACAACGCAGGGCGGCACCACGATGGTGGCGCGCGCCGTCTAGAGGTAGGTCCTCCGCCAAGGAAGGCACAGACGAGCCCTTCCCCGGGTAGAGGGCCCGCGATCGCCTGACCACCGCCAGCGTAGCCCCTTGGTCTTATACTTGGTTTCCAGATGCCCCAGCGGTGGTCGGGGGATGCGCAGGGCGGGGTCCCCGCCAGGAGCAAGGAGTGCCCCTCAAATCACCGCTCGTGACACTCTCGTGTAATAATGAGTGGGGTTGTACACGCCCCGGAGTCCCTTGAGCGCCGCCCTCGGGCCTCACGGGGGCTCCGACCCATGTCCAAGTGGAGGCCCCACGCTCTGTGCTGGCAGTCGACACTATCGCCCAATGACTATGCCCACACCTAGTGGAAGCACTGAGCTGGGAGCTGGCGTGAAGACTAGCGTAGGCACCGGACGCGACTGTTTCCTTTGCCCTTATTCTGTAACCCAATTTGCTGTCTTTGGAATGAAATTTGGAGTTTCATGTGCTTATTAAAAGAAAACGGTGGAAATTTTTCGATTGGCGGTGTTCTCTGCTCTTTGATTTATGTTTGGAAGGCATGGCTCCTCCTGCTGCTCCCTCCGTGAGCGGGGGCCGGATGTGGTGTGCGCATCTAGGATAGCCTGAGCACGTCAAGGCCCCCTCAGGGCCAAGGGCATAAACTGCAGCAGGCCCGCCTGCGCGCACACCTAGCCAAAGCGTTAGCGTCTAGCTCCTCGCGTGGCGCCCTTGAGCAGGCCAGTAGGCACGCCAAGAGGCCTTAGGCTCTCGCGAGCCCTCGAAGGGCTCGCCTCATGAAGAATGCGTCTCTGCGATACAAGGACCCGCCCAAGGTCACAAACACAAAAGATAAGTCACGGCAACTACTCTAGTCGGGAGCCCTCTGGCTCACGTCGACACATTTTGAAATTAACCTAGAGTAAGGATGGAAGTTTTAGCCATGGGTACGGGTACCCGCGGGTACCGTGCCCGCATGGGTAGGGTATGGGTAGACTTTTATACCCATGGGTAGTACCCATACCCTACCAGTTAAGTCATGGGTAGGGTACGGGTATAGCCTTGTACCCACGGGTATACCCATACCCTGCCCAGTTGTGAACTAATGTTAACATATCGTCAATTAGTCATCTGACTCATCTACTCCTATTGACTTATGAGTATGTTTGTGATTTTTATAGTTTGAGAGTGGTCATGTACACATCTGCCTTGTCATTGAGCTGAGATAACTGATATTTTTGTCAAATGTGCTATCATTGAGTGTAAAATTGTGAACAGTTTATGTACTATTTGTTCTACCCGCTGGGTACCCAATGGGTACGGGTACCTGTCGAGTAAGGGTATGGGTAAAGTTTCATACCCATGGGTATGGGTATGGGTAGAATTTTGTACCCACTGACTATACGGGTATTGGTATGGTATTGCTCTACCCTGCCCATACCCTACCCATTGCCATCCTTAACCTAGAGGGCCTATCATTGTTCCATACATTATAGGGGAGCTCACTCCAAAAAATGCTTTCACGCCAAGGGACCGTTCCCAAAAACTTTGTAGGAAAGCAGGGAAGTACAAACCCAGCGGAGTGTGCTATCGCCATCATCATCATCGTCATCTGCTCCATCATGTTCAGTCGCGAGTGCAGTCACGTCGTCGGCAAGGGAAAATACCTTGATCAGGTCATCCACATGGTCGTCCACCCAGATCGCCAGGTCACCTTGGGTTACCCTGGTTACGGGGGCTATCGCGGCATTGAAATTGAAATACGGATTGAGGCTAAGAAGATAGATGAAGATGCACGAGAACATGCGCCCAAGGAGATCCCGGCTCTTCTCTTCGACGAGCTGGCATGCCCTCGCAGCCCTGCCTTCAAGGCAGGCCACGACTTGGGTGAAGAAGAGGAGGTAGCCATCATTGTCGGCTTCATACGGGCGGGCGACGTTCCCCTTGCAGATGGTGTCCAAGGCCCGGTTGGCCCTGATGCTGAGGTCTCCAAGCATCAAGGAGCGCTCGTGCCGCAACATCACGATGGCTCGCGTCATCTGTAGCCCTTTCCACAAGGGACGTGACACCCATGACCTGCTACTGAAGCGAGGATAGCTCAGCCTCGGCGGTGACTCGGGCTTCTTTGGCGGCCTTCCTGTGCCGCTCTACCGCAACTAGCTCCACCTTGAGAGCATCGGCCTTGCCCTGCAGCTCGACCTGCCACTGTTTGAAGCGAGTCTCCTGTAACCCTAGCTTTCGGTGGTATTCTTCAACAAGGGCCTTGTGGATCCCCGCCACCTTCTGGTCGACCTCCAGCTGAATTCTCGCCTCTCGAGAGGCAAGGGCGTCCTCGGCCGTGGCTACTTGGCGCTCCATCACCTCCAGTTGCTCGGGCTCCAAGCTGTGCTCCAACGCCTCGAGCGCCAACGCCTCCTCGTGAGCCCGAATCCCAGCCGCGTCTATGGGGGTCCCTCCTGGTGGCGCTGCAAGGGTGACTCGGCACGCTTGGACCTGCCATTCAACGGCGGAAATAAAGGCTTGAAGTTCCCACTCGCGCTCCTCAGCTGCCTCATGATGCTGGTCTGCGGCCCGAGCCTCCTCCAGGGCAGTGCAAGCCTCCCGAGAAGCTACAAGGGATCCCTTGGCCTCTGCATGGGCGCGCTCATGCTGCAAGTGCCCAAGGTTGATGGCGACCTTCAGTTGATGCCATTCGAGTGCTAGGCAGAGGTTTTCCGCCTCGAGGCATGAGTTGACGTCGCCAAGCTCTGCCCGAGCCGGCCTAGCGCGCTCGTCGCTTCCTGGAAAAGGATGTGGTGGACGGCGTTGCGCCCGCGCGCGAGCTCCAGCTCTCGGCCAGGCCTTTCCTCCATGTCCTGGTCCACCGAAGGGGTGCGGGATGACTCACCGTCTCCGGCAGGGGGACGGTGGCCGGAGCCCCTCCGGCAGCTTCCCGAACCTAGGATGGGGCACGGTGTGGCACGGTTCTGCCGCTCAAAGATGAAGCCGTCGCATGGGGCACCCAACCACCAGCGAGAACCAATGGGGGGGGCCTCGACACGACCTTCGTGCCTCGGGGGTTGCTCCAGAGGAAGGATGCTAGGAGAACAGGCTCGTGACTCTCCATCTGCGATCTCGACTAATGGGCCAGCACCACCTCCCGCGTGGCTATCCGTTTCAGGGGGGCTTGGGACCGTGGCTGAACCGGAAGCCTCCGGAGGTCGCGCACCAGGCGGGCTCACCATTGCGACAGAAGGGACCCTAAAGGGAAAGTGTTAGAGGGGGGACGCATCATGTAATAATCTAGAAGGGCATGGTACTTACTCATCCACAGCTATCCATTTCCTCTATTTCAGGGCCGGTGGGGCGACGCCACGGCAACTCCTGAACCCCTTCCTCCTGTGGCATACCTCAACGTTCAGAAGGGTTACATTGAGGGATGACACGCTGCCCCTGGTGGCGGGGGCGGTAGTCACAGCCGTGGCCAAGGCTCCCCCGCGTGTTGTCTGCAGGGCTGCGGGCGGCCACCTTAGGAGCACTTGGTGGCACCTGCCCTCCAGCAGCAACCTCAGGAGCACATGGTGGCACCTGCCCTCTAGCGGCCACCTCAGGAGCATTTGGTGGTACCTGCCCTCCAGCAGCCACCTCAGCAGCATTTGGTGGCACCTACCCTCCAGCGGCCACCTCAGGAGCATTTGGTGGTGCCTGCCTCCAGGGGCCATCTCAGGAGCAATCGGCGATGCTCGCCGCCACCCCAGGAAGCACCTCAGGGGCGCGCACCACCGGGCCAGCGAGCATGGGAGCCACCAAGACGGGGTTTTTGCGAGGCCCCATGTGACCCTCGGGGAGCAGCCTCCACTCATTGAAGCACGGGATCTTCTCGACCAAGGCCTCTCCGATTGAGCAGTTGTACAAGAGGCACCCCTCGGCGGGGAGCGCAGTAGGCGCTGGGTCACCCATCACAAGCTCAAGCATTGTGCGCAAAGTCTTGGAGGGGAGTGAAGGAACCTGGAGCCTCATGGGATCGTTGGGGCCAGTGAAGGCCCACATTGGGCGAGAATGGCGCTGGAGCGGGGCGATGCGCCGCCAGACGAACTCCCTCACCACCATCGACACCGTCACCCCTACCTCCTTCAGCTTGGCCAGCCTGGACAAGACATGCGCAAGCCGTCGGACAATGAGCTCCACGTGTCCCCAGACAGAGCTTGGCACCACTGGCGCCCATGGGAGGTGGAGCAGGGGGCTGAGCACGGTGGCGTCCACATACACCCATCGCTTTTGGAATCCTCTTACATTTGGGATGGAGCGTGAAATTGATGCGGGAGCCATCTGTTGCCGACACCGCCTGGAATGACACGCACCCTAAGCATCATCTGCTATCAACCAGGCCGAGCGAGAAGAAATAGCGGAACAAGGCCACGGACGGGGCAATGCGCACGAGAGCCTCGCACGGGAAGGCAAAGGTGGAGAGGAGGACAATGGATCCGGGATCCAGATGCAGCGCTTGGATTTGGTAATGCGAAAGCACAATATTGAAGAAATCAGAGAAAGGGGGGATCAGGACGGCCTGGAGGGCATGGAGATGAAGGTGATTTCGATGGCCTCCATGTCGATAAAGGCCCGGGAGGCAGGCCAGACCATCGTCGCCTTCCACTCATTGGAATCAGCGGTGAGGGCCTGCCGAACCTTGTTCATCCCCTCCTGGTTGACCACCATCGACCGGCCCAGCGCGGGCTCCAACCCCAGCGAGACTCCGCTGGCGCGCAAGCTGTCCCTTTCTTCTTCAACCATGGAGGCATGGCAACAGAAGCAGATTGGTGCTGGCGCGGAATCTAGAGAAGGAGGTACGAGCTCACAGGAAAGAGGGGGAGCAGAGGACGAGTTTGGAGGGCAATGATGGCTGGGCCGCGTTTGCAACAGGCAGTTGTCAAGTCGGACGGTTACTGAGGTGGTGTGGGGAAGTGGAGACGCCCACGTCCCATTAGGCGCCACGCGTCGACTCGATCCGTAGGTGATTGGGGCTTGCGGCGCTTTGCCCTTGCCCTTCGCCTTCGCCTCGAAGCTAAGTCCGAGCACGCCTTGGGCTCGGGGGCTACTGTCGGTGTTCTAAGAACCAAGCACCCAGACTTACCTGCCTACAGCCCATAGTGTGGCTCCATCAGCGTCCTGGTACAACCCATCTTCAGCATCGACAAGACAAGACCCTCATGAGGGGCCAAGCCTCGTGAGGAGGACGACGCCAAGACCTCCGGAGGGAGCGGCCTCCCCAGGCAGCCTCCTGAGGAGTGGAGATTCCTATGTAGGCGGTCACCTCATGAGGTTGAGGTGATGCAAGCCATGAGGACCAAGGCCAGGCGGGCGCCAGTAGGCACAGAGCAGCAAGTTTCCTCTTTGGTGCTAAGGAGGCACGCGCAGGCGTGGGGTCTCGAGGAATCAGCCAAAGGTTTCCCTTCCCATGCAACAAGACCAAGACCACCAGAACGGGAGGACAGATGTCATCACCGAGCCCACCATGGCGTCACGAGAAAAAGCTTTGTAGGCGAAGACCACCGTTCGTCGGGATAAGATGTACTACTTGTCTCCCTTCAAACTTGGCCAGTGTGGGATCGCTTCCCGCCTATGTTTTGGAGGAAGAGGACCGAGGCCACTATAAATATAGCTTAGCCACCACCATAGGAGGGGATCCGGAACCCGAACCCTCACTAGTTCACACCCACACTAGAACTGACCTCCTGAGCTTGTTCTTCCTCTATACTAGTTCATCCTCAGCCCCTCGCGAGGCTAATCCACCCAAAGCAGGAGTAGGGTCTTACACCGCAAGGTGGCCCGAACCTGGGTAAACTGCCGAGTCCCTTCCCTTTTCCGTTCATTGAGCAAGGCCGTGAGAGCGACGCGTTCATTGGCTGGAGAGGTTGAGTTCTCCGCACACGCCCCTAAGTTCGAACCTTCTAGGGTCTGCGGAGCCCTGAATCCGACATTTACCAACTCTTAAAATAATCTAAGTGAAGCATGAGAGCATTTCTTCAAAATTTGCTAACTCTCAAAATAATCTGTGTGAAGCATGAGAGAATTTCTTCAAAAATTAAACCACCGATGTGGTCAAAAAGATATAAGTGAAGTACTAGAGCAATTCCCTAGCTCAAAAAATTGAAGTGATGCACATAGAGCAATTCTAACAAAACATGGCATCATTATGGCTTTCTCAAATAGGTGTATCCAGTAAGGATGATTGTGACAAACTAAAAAGTAAAACAAGCAAATACTCATATAATACAAGACGCTCCAAGCAAAAGTCATGATATCTGATGAATAGAAATATAGCTCCACGTAAAATTATCGATGGTCGTTAGAAGAAAGAGGGGATGCCTTCCGGGGCATCCCCAAGACTAGTTGATTGGGAGTCCTTGAATATTTCCTTGGGGTGCCATTGGCATCCCCAAGCTTAGGATCTTGCCACTCCTTATTCCTTCATCCATCATGATCTCACCCAAAACTTGAAAACTTCAATCACACAAAACTTAACAGAACCTTCTTGAGATCCGCTAGTATAATAAAGCAAATCACCACTTTAAGTACTGTTGCAAACCCATTCAGATTTTATTATGTCATTATACCTACTATATTCTAACTTTACCACGGCTTATAACCCCCGATAGAATCCATAGATTCATCGAAATAAGCACACAATGCAAAAAAAAAAGAATCTGTCAAAAACATAGCAGTCTGTAGTAATCTGTACTTAATGTAGGAAATTTGTATATCAATCTTGTCTAAACAATTCAGAAGTTTTCGTTGCTCCAGTGATTTTTGATAATTCTGCTACTGGACATAAAAGTTTTTGTTTTCCAACAGGATCAAATCAACTATCACCCAAGCCATCCTAAAGGCATTACTTGGCAAAAACACTAACTAAAACATAAAAAACACAATCATAACAAAAGCATAAAGAAACAAAAATTTAAAGGGTAACTATTGGGTTGCCTCCCAACGAGCGCTATTGTTTTATGCCCCTAGCTAGGCATAATGCATATATTCAAGTATTGTCATCTTTAGTTTTTGCTTCATAGGTTGCCCTCATGATTGACTCATATGGTGGCTTAATTATAGTTCTAGGGAAGTGTTCCATACCCTTTCTCAATAGAAACTAAAATTTAATATTCCCTTCTGTCATATCAATCACGTCACCTATAGATCTTAAAAATGGTCTACCAAGTATTATGGGACAAGATGGATTGCAGTCAATATCAAGAACAATAAAATCTATGGGCACATAGTTCCTATTTGCAAGAATAAGAACATCATTAATTCTTCCCAAAGGCTTTTTAATAGTAGAATCCGCCAATTGCAAATTAAGAGAACATTCTTCCAAGTTGGTAAAACCTAGCACATCACATAGAGATTTCAAAATTGTGGAAACACTAGCACCCAAATCATACAAAGCATTGCACTCATAATTTTATATCTTGACTTTAATGGTAGGTTCCCATTCATCATATATTTTTCTAGGATTGAAATATCTAATTCTAACTTTTCTTCTAAAGCTTTCATCATCGCTTCTACAATATGTTTAGTAAAAGCTTTATTTTGTTCATATGCATAGGGTGAGTTTAGCATGGATTGCAACAAAGAAATACACTCAATCAGAGAAAAACTATCATAATTAAAATCTTTGTAATCCAAAAGAGTGGGCACATCACTAGTTAAAGTTTTTACCTCTTCAAACCCAATTTTATCAAATTTTTCAACATGATTTTCACCCTCCGAATTATGAGGACACCTTCTTGCTAAAGTTGACTCATCTTAAGTCCTATTATCATCAATTTAAACATTACTAAAAAAGGAAGCAATAGAAGAAACACCAATCATCTTGACATCTTCATCGTTACTACGAAAAAATCAGGTGGAATTGCTTTTACTAAAAATTCTCTTTTAGCTCTTAGCATAGCGGTTCTCTTCTTACTCTCATCCATGAAAAATATAAAGCTTTAATTGATTCATTGACATCAACCTTGTGTGGAAAAATTTTAATCTTGAGATTTTCTACATCATGTGTAATTCTATCAATGCTCCTAGATATATCATCAATCTTTTTCAATTCTCTTCTATCATAGTGCTGAAATCTTTTTGAGCATTGATAAATTCATTAATATTACTCTCAAGATAAGAGGGCATCCTATTATTATTATTATTATTATTATTATTATTATAAGAATTACCATAGGGATTGCTATAATTATTAGAGGAATTTCTAGGAAACGACTTAGAATTAAAATTATCCCGATAGGCATTGTTATTAAAATTGTTTCTGAGACAAAATTCACATCTATGGGGTCATTAGTTAGCTCAATCAAAGTAGACAAAGGCACATCATTAAGATCAATAGGAGCATTTTTACTAGCAACCAATTTCATAAGTGCATCAACTTTTTGACTTAAAGTACTAATTTCTTCAACAGAATTAACCTTTTTACTAGTAGGTCCTCTTTCAGTATGCCATTTGTGAATAATTTTCCATGATAGTATCAAGTAATTCAGTGGATTCACCCAAATTAATCTCCATAAAAGTACCACCCGCGGCAGAATCTAAAAGATTTGTAGAAACAAAATTCAATCCCGCATATTTTTTTGTATAATCATCTATAGATTTAAACCATGAGTAGGACAATTTTTAGCATTAATTTCATTCTTGCCCAAGATTGTGCAACATGTTCGTGATCAAATTTCCTGAAATTCATAATTTGGTTTCTAAGCGAAATAATTTTCACGGGAGGAAACTACTTAGTAATAAAAACATCTTTGCACTTATCCCAAGAATCGATACTATTTCATGGAAAAGATGGAAAACAAATTTTTGCACGATCCTGCAAAGAGAAAGGAAATAATTTTAATTTCACAATATCATTATCCGCATCTTTTTTTCTTTTGCATATCACACAATTCTATGAAAGTGTTTAGATGGGACTTGACATCCTCATTAGGATTACCGTAAAATTGCTCTTTGATAACAAGATTCAACAAAGTGAAATCAATATCATAAGACTCCGCACTAGCGGTGGGAGGAGCAATAAGAGTACTAATAAAATCATCATTATTAGTATTGAAAAAATCACACAATTTAAAATTTTCTTGAGACATAGTTACTACGCAAACAAGATCACAAGCAAACAAAAGATCAAACAAGAAAAAGGCAAACGAAAAATATTTTTGTATTTTTGCAAAAACTTTTTAGAAGTGAGGAGCTGAAAACGAGAGGCAAATGGCAAATAAAGTAATTGCATGGAGATGAGAGTTTATGCGTAGGTACTTGATAGATGTTGATGATGTCTCCTCCGCAACGGCGCTAGAAATTCTTCCTGCTACTTGTGACTTGCATTGGTATTTCCCTGAGGAGGAGAGGATGATGCAGCACAACAGAGATAAGTATTTCCCTCAGTTATGAACCCAAGGTTATCAATCCAGTAGGAGAAATGGGCAACACTATGTAAACATCACCTGCACACACAAAACAAATACTTGCAACGCAACGCGTAAGAGGGGTTATCAATCCCTCAACTGTATTGAGATAGATTAAATTGTGTAGGTTTTGGTAAATAAATCTAACAAAACTAAAAAATAAAATAAATAAAGAAAAATTACAGCAAGGTATTTTTGGTTTAATATATGATAGGAAATAGACCCGGGGGCATAGTTTTCACTAGAGGCTTCTCTCGAGAAAATAGCATACGATGGGTAAACAAATTACTATTGGGCAATTGGTAGAAAAGAAAATAATTATGATGATATCCAAGGCAATGATCATATATATAGGCATCACATCCAAGATTACTAGATCGACTTCTGCATCCATCTACTACTATTACTCCACACATCGACAGCTATCCAGCATGCATCTAGTGTATTAAGTTCATGGGAAAATGGAGTAATGCAATAAGAACGCTGACATGATGTAGACAAGATAAACTCATGTATGAATAAACCCCATCTTGTTACCCTTAATAGCAATGATACATGCATGTCATGTCTCACTCTGTCACTGAGATTGAGCACCGCAAGATCGAACCCATAAAAAGCACCTCTTCCCATGGCAAGATAAATCAATCTAGTCAGCCAAACCAAACCAATAAATCGAAGAAGAAATACGAGACTATAATAATCATGCATAAAAGAGTTCAAAGAAGACACAAATAATATTCATGGATAGAACTGATCATAAACTCACAATTCATCGGATCCCAACAAACAAACCACAAAAAAGAATTACATCAAATAGATCTCCAATAACATCGAGGACAAGATTGTATTGAAGATCAAAAAGAGAGAAGAAGCCATCTAGAAAGTAACTATGGACTGTAGGTCTGTGGTAAACTACTCATGCATCATCAGAGGGGCAACAAGGATGATGAATAGGGTGGCAATGGGTCGGGTTTGGCGCGGGTGGAGCTGGTCAAATACAACCCATGACCCATCTTCCTACCTTCTACCCATCCATCAAACTAACTCATCATCGTTCATTCACAAATGACAACATAAGGTATAAGCACAAGTAGGCAGCAAGTACACTGTTCAAACATTGTCCACACACACAATGACAACTCAAATGGTCGATAGTAAAAAACTTGTCTTCAATCTTATCTTATTCCATTAAAAGCATTAGACCACACAACGACAAGTTAACAACTCAAATAGTCTCATAGTAGTATTCTTGTCTTAAATCTTATTACATCCAACCAAAGTTGTAAGATCTTACTACATCACAACCGAAGTTGCATAAATAAAGTACGTAACTTAATTCAAAATTCAAATGCACTTCCAACAGTACGTGTGTGAGCAGACGCACTACTCTAACCCCCTTTTATAAAGGGATAAGGGAGGGGGCTGCCCTCTCATGAAGGAAGCGGCCGCCCCGCAACCCCAATACAGCCTCGTTGCGCCTTCGGCAGCTTTGGGAATCAAGACCGACCCCCTGCTCCAACCATCGGCGCCTGGTTTTCTGCCATGGCACTCGTCCCCGCGCTCTCCGCATCCACCACCTACCCATCCCAACACATCAGGTACACGTGGTGGAAGCGCATAAAGCGGAAGCAAGTGGGATAGCAGTTTCTGCCCCGTGATCGTGGGGCATGGGCCGCCCGCAGGCCACGATCTGAGTCATTTTTGTGACATTACGCACGACGCGATGGAAAACCGGAAAGCTGGCCCGGACTCAAGATTAATGAAGAAGCAAAGAAGACCTTAAGAGGTGTAGCGACCCGACCTCAAACGGTCAAGTCTCTGTGCTTCAGTGTCATCCCTGGATCGGTAATGCTGACACACACAGTACTCAAAGGTTTTATAACAGAGTGGCAATCACACACTTATTACATCGAATGTCTCAAGAGAGAACTTATTACAATAAATATGGCTTAAGGCCATCTAATACAATAACAACCGAAGGCTTGGAAGATAAAGTGAGTCCATCAACTCCAATGGCATAGCTGAGTGCATGACAAACGACCTATCGCACCTTACTTCTCATCTGAAAAGTTTGCAACATGATACGTTGCATCCCGAAAATGGGTCAGCACATGGAATATGCTAGCAATGTAACGCAGGAGAGTAATGAATAGATAAAAGCTATCACTATATGCATATATGGCTGGTGGAGGCTGTATGGTTAATATGTTTTGCGAAAAGCCAAACTTTCCCTACAACAAAGGAATATATTTTATTTAACTATCATGGTGGTTGAAAAATATTGAGAAGGTTCCTCCAACTCAATCCCAAATAAAAGTAATTATCAACCCAACAAATTAATTTAGAGTGATGAGATCCATATGATAATCCAAGAACCGGATACTCAAGATGTCCATAACCGGGGACACGGCTAACCATGATTAGTTTGTACACTCTGCATAGGTTTGCACACTTTTCCCCACAAGACTCGATCTCCTCTGTTGGATTTCACGCACTACCGGGTGTTTGAGAAACGGATGACTGAGACACAATATTTCAGAAGCATTTGCTCTTTACTCCGGGCGGACCTGTACACCTACAATCCCCTACATCTGCTAGTACACCTCTTCAAGGACTCACGCAACTTACTCAATTATGCCAGAGCCCATAATGGCTTGTGGCTGCACACAGAAGTTTCTATCATGAATAGTCTTATGATCCCTTTGAGCCTGGATGGCGGACCGTAGGATGATCACACGGCGGGTACTCCGGGATATCTTAGGACAACACTGGATTCTCCAGGTGCCCACAAGCAATCCACCCAGATGTGTATTAAAGTTGCCACCTTAAGTTGAACCATTAATTAACAACTCACTTCTATCATGGATACACTCAAACCCAAACCACGTCTACGAGCATACCATGGCAATATAAGCATAACGTAGAAGTAACTCCCAAGGGTTTGATAATAAAACAGGTAATAGGTGCTACGTCATTATCTACTTCCCAGACCCACATGTTAAGAGATCCTACTCATGCAATGTCTGAAGGTTGAAACTAATTCATAAAAACTGGGTGATAAAAGGGGTATGATCAAAGTGTTACTTGCCTTGCTGACGATCTGCAAATCCTAAAGACTCATAGTAGCACACTTCGCACTCCAGGTGTTCAATCGCAAACAAACAATAGAATATATAATCAATCAAGCAAATATGCACGGGTAAATCTCAAACAAGAAAATCTAACCAGAAAGTTCAACTGAAGAACTCCGATTTGCAAAAATAATCAAATCAAATGGAGCAACGAAACTCAAACGGCGAAAGCAACAAGATTTGATTACTAATCTGGACTAAATCAAATTTTACAGTACCAAAATCTTGTTCAAGTTGGTTAAATATAAAGAGGGGTTCAAGACAAAGATCTAGGCGCCTGAATCGCCTGATTCCGATAAGAGAGCGCAAAGATAAACTAAAACGAAAAACAGGGCAGAAATCGCGATCGAAAATAATCGCGGAAAAATCCTGGAAAAAGAAAACTGACGAACAGGCAAACAAACGAACGTTCGCTGTCTGCGGTTAACGGGTGAAAACCATTCGTTAAAATGAACGTACGAATGGGCGTTTGTTAAATAACTAACCGGAAAAAAATAAAAACCGAACCAATCTAATAAAAAAGGATCTAGGGTTTTACCGGAAAAACCGAACCGACGAAGAAAACCGGCGGCGGCGGCGGCGAACTCTAGCGAGCGGCACAGCGGCGGGGCGGCGGCGCGGCAGCGAGGCGGCGGTGGCGGTTGGTGCGGCGGTGGCGCTAGGGCGGCGGCGGCTTAGGGTTTCGGGCGGGGCGCTGGGCTGCTGAGGTCGGGCCTCCCGGCTTATAAATGCTGGTCGGGCCAGGAGTCCTATGATATGCATGGATGACCTATGTATAACATTCCAAATTGAAAATTTGGGATGTTACAAGAGGCCCGCCCGCACTTATTAGGGCCTACCCCAACAACGCTCGACAGCGCATTCGGGGGAGGCCCGGGGGCTTCTATCGGTGCAACAAACCCGGGTTGTGTTGCCTAGACTGTGCACAGGCACGGGAACAAGATTCCAGCGCCAGGCCATGCGATAGTACAAGAGATCAAGATCTTCGAAGGACCAACATGCAGATCAAGAGGACCAAGATCAAGCCAGAGAAGCAAGATACCACCAAGAGAAAAGCCTCCCATGCCGATCAGGCGAGCTCGGCGAGGGCGGGGTCGCCCCCGAAAGAGAACGTCCAAGACATCCCGGCAGGGCCTTCCGGGACTCACGGAGTCAAAATCACTTCACCCAACCACTCCACCACGTCCCACATCATCAATCAATGCGGTGTCGAGCCACAACGTGACTAATTGGCAGTCACTCACCACATGGCAGCCTCTTTCTACGGGAAATGCCTACGAACGACACCCGTCCTGCGACGTGTCAAGCAAGCAGGCGTGAACCTGGCAAAACAGACCGGCAAGGCTTGCCGGGCAAGCGACGATGTGACATTAAGAGGCACATTTAATGCACCATGTCAGCCTGCAGGGTTAGGTATGATAGCACTATTTGCTATCTTATCAGTGCACAATGACTACTTTGCCATTGTGGTGACCCCTTAACCTATGAAAGGAGGCCCATGGCAACCGTCACAAGGCAACCCACACATTCATACGCGTGTAGCCACTATCGCCCTAAGGCAACCATGCCGGGAAGTGTACTACGCTCCACCACCATTCTTCCACCATCAATCCACCAAAGCAGGAGTACGGTTTTATGCCTTGCGGTGGCTGAACCTGGGTAAAATTGCCCGTGTGATTTCTACCGTGCTACCCCTTGCTCTTCTGCTCTTTGTGCAACGTGACACCCCCCCTGCCGAATCAGCAAGGGGCCCTTGGTCCCATAGGTGGTCATGGTTTCTCATGACACTATATTACCTAATCATTGCCTTGGATATCGTCATAACTTTGTGCTTCTATCAATTGCTCGACAGTAATTTGCTCACCCATTGTATTATTTGCTATCATGAGA
The DNA here is from genome assembly GCF_018294505.1 of Triticum aestivum. NCBI lineage: Eukaryota > Viridiplantae > Streptophyta > Magnoliopsida > Poales > Poaceae > Triticum > Triticum aestivum. The sequence continues at coordinate 303,620,925 of NC_057809.1, forward strand.
GAAGCCTCTAGTGAAACCTATGGCCCCCGGGTCTATTTTCCATCATATTAGTTTTCGATCTACTATTTTGCAATCTTTTACTTTCAAATCTATAAACCAAAAAAACCAAAAAAATTTATCTTTTGTTTAGTTTTATTTAGCTATCTCTATCAGATCTCACCTTTGCAAGTGACCGTGAAGGGATTGACAACCCCTTTATCCTGTTGGGTGCAAGTGTTTGATTGTTTGTCCAGTTATTGGTGGTTTCTGCGTTATCTCCTACTGTATTGATACCTTGGTTCTTAACTGAGAGAAATACTTATCTCCACTTTGCTGCATCACCCTTTCGTCTTTAAGGGAAAAACCAACGCAAGCTCAAGAAGTAGCAGGAAGAATTTCTGGAGCCGTTGCTGGGGAGATCTACGCCAAGTCAATACATACCAAGTACCCATCATAAACTCTCATTTTTTGCATTACATTATTCGCCATTCGCATCTTGTTTTACTCTTCCCCACTTCTAAAATGATTTGCGAAAAGATTTGCCTTTTTCCTCGCCCTTCTTACGTTCGTCTTTTTTTTTTGCTTTTTGTTTGCTCATGTCTTAGATTGCTTGCTTTGTCATGATGGCTCAAGAGAATACCAAATTCTGTGACTTTTACAATACTAATGACAATGATTTTATTAGTACCCCGATTGCTCCCGCCACTAGTGCGGAATCTTATGAAATTAATGCCGCTTTGCTGAATCTTGTTATGAAAGATCAATTTTCTGGCCTTCCTAGTGAAGATGCCGCATCCCATCTTAATAATTTTGTTGTGTTGTGTGATATGCAAAAGAAGAAAGATGTGGATAATGATATTGTTAAATTGAAGTCATTTCCGTTCCCACTTTGAGATTGTGCTAAAACTTGGTTTTCATCTTTGCCGAAAAATAGTATTGATTCATGGAATAAGTGTAAAGATGCTTTTATTTCTAAGTATTTTCCTCCCACTAAGATCATCTCCCTTAGGAACGATATTATGAATTTTAAGAAACTTGACCATGAACAAGTTGCACAATCTTGGGAGAGGATGAAATTGATGATATGAAATTGCCCTACTCATGGTTTGAATTTGTGGATGATTATACAAAAAAATTATGCTGGATTGAATTTTGCTTTTAGAAATCTTTTAGATTTGGCCGCGGGAGGTATTTTACAGAAATTAATTTAGGAGAAGATACTAACTCCTAGATAATATTATGGTTAATTATTCGCAATGACATACCGAAAGATCTTCTTCTAGTAAAAAAAAGTGCATGCGATCGAAGATATTAATGTTTTGAGTGGAAAGATTGATGAGCTTATGAAATTATTTGCTAGCAAGAGTGCTTCTATTGATCCTAATTATATTCCTTTATCAACTTTGATTGAAAACTACAATGAATCTATGGATGTGAATTTTGTTGGTAGGAACAATTTTGGTAATAACACGTATAGTGGTAATTTTAATCCATGGCCATTTCCTAGTAATTCCTCTAATAATTATGGTAATTCCTACAACAATTCTTATGGAAATTATAATAAGATGCCCTCTTATTTTGATAATAGTGTTAAATAATTTATGAGTTTGCAAAAGAATTTCAATGCTTTGGTTGAAGAAAAATTGCTTAAGATTGATTATTTGGCTAGGAACATGGATAGAATTTCTCTTGATGTTGATTCTTTAAAAATTAGATCTATTCCACCCGAGCATGATATCAATGAATCTCTAAAGGCTATGACAATCTCCATTGATGAGTGCAAAGAAAGAAGCGCTAAGATGCGTCCTAAGTGAGATTGGTTTGTAAAAGCGTGTTCTTCTAGTTTTTATGAAAATAATGATGAAGATCTTAAAGTGCTTGATGTGACTCCTATTGAATCTTTGATTTCCAATATAAATCTTGATAAATATGGGACTGGAGATGATTAAACTTTAGCTAAAAGGTGTCCCAATGGTTCGGAGTTTTTAGATCTGGATGCAAAATTTGATAAAAGTGGGATTGGAGAGGTCAAAACTTTAAGTAGCAATGAACCCACTATTTTGGATTTCAAGGAATTTAATTATGTTAATTGTTCTTTAATAGATTGTATTTCCTTGTTGCAATCCATGTTGAATTCTCCTCATGCTTATAATCAAAATAAAGCTTTTACTAAAAATATCGTTGATGATGTGATGAAATCTTTTGAAGAAAAGCTTGAATTGGAAGTTTCTATCCCTAGAAACTTTATGATGAGTGGGAACCTACTATTAAGAATAAGATTAAACATTATAAGTGTCATGCTTTGTGTGATTTGGGTGCTAGTGTTTCCATGATTCCAAAAAATTTATGTGATGCGTTAGTTTTCCATGAATTTGATGATTGTTCTTTAAATTTGCATCTTGCGGATTCCACTATTAAGAAACCAATGGGAAGTATTAATGATGTTCTTCTTGTTGCAAATAGGAATTATGTGCCCGTAGATTTCATTGTTCTTGATATAGATTGCAATCCTACATGTCCTATTATTCTTGGTAGACCTTTCCTTAGAATGATTGGTGCAATTATTGATAGGAAAGAAGGAAACATTAGATTTCAATTTCTGTTAAGGAAGGGCATGGAACACTTCCCTAGAAAGAAAATTAAGTCTATTATGAGAGCTACTTATGGATTGCATACCAAAGATGACAATACCTAGATCTGTTTCTGTTTGTATGCAGCAAAGGGCGTTAAACAATAGCGCTTGTTGGGAGGCAACCTAATTTTATTTTTGAGTATTTTATTTTTCTTATGTTTTTGAATAAAATACACATTACTACCTTAGTAGTAATTGTGTTTTGGTGTTCTAATTAGTTTTTGCACCAAGTAATACCTTTGGGATGGCTTACTGTGATAGTTGTTTTGATCTTGCTGAAAAATAGAAACTTTTGCACCCAGGAAAATAATTCTAGTTTTTTACAGAAGCGTGCTTTTGATCCGATTCTTTTCGAACAAGATTTATACACAAATTTCCTAGGTTGTCCTAATGTTTCAGAATTTTTGGAGTTACAGAAGTATTCGAGAGTTACAGATTACTACGGACTGTTCTGTTTTTGACAGATTCTGTTTTATATGTGTTGTTTGCTTATTTTGATGAGTCTATGGGTAGTATCAAGGGGTATGAACCATGGAAAAGTTGTAATACAGTAGATATTACACCAATATAACTAAAGAATGAATTCACAATATTACCAAAAGTGGTGATTTATTTTCTTATACTAACGGAGCTTATGGGATTTTCTGTTGAGTTTTGTGTTGTGAAGTTTTCAAGTTTTGGGTAAGGATTTGATGGACTATGGAATAAGGAGTGGCAAGAGCGTAAGCTTGGGGATTCCATGGAAGGCATCCCCTCTTTCGTCTTCGTCTATCGGTAACTTTATTTGAGGTTATATTCTTATTCACCACATGATATGTGTTTTGCTTGGAGCGTCTTGTATGATATGAGTCTTTTCTTTTAAGTTTGCCACAGTCATCCTTACTGTACATACCTTTTGAGAGGGACATGTCGTGATTTATTAGAATACTCTATGTGCTTCACTTATATCTTTTGAGCTAGGCAATTTTGCTCCTGTGCTTCACTTATATCTTTTTGAGCACGGCGGTGGCTTTATTTTATAGAAACTATTGAACTCTCACACTTCACTTATATTATTTTGAGAGTACCTAAACAGCATGGTAATTTGCTTTGGTTGTGAATTTAGTCCTAATATGATAGACATCTAAGAGGGATATAATAAAAACTTTCATATAAAGTGCATTGAATACTATGAGCAGTTTGATTCCTTATGATTGTTTTGAGACATGAGGATGGTGATATTAGAGTCATGCTAGTGAGTAATTGTGAATTGTAGAAATACTTGTGTTAAAGTTTGTGATTCCTGTAGCATGCACGTATGGTGAACCGTTATGTGATGAAGTCGGAGCATGATTTATTTATTGATTGTCTTCCTTATGAATGGCGGTCGGGGACGAGCGATGGTCTTTTCCTACCAATCTATCCCCCAAGGAGCATGCACGTAGTACTTTGTTTCAATGACTAATAGAGTTTTGCAGTAAGTATGTGAGTTCTTTATGACTAATGTTGAGTCCAAGGATTATAAGCACTCTCACCCTTCCACCATTTCTAGCCTCTCTAGTACCGGGCAACTTTCGCCGGTACCATACACCCACCATATACCTTCCTCAAAACAGCCACCATACCTACCTATTATGGCATTTCCATAGCCATTCCGAGATATATTTCCATGAAACTTTCCACCATTCCGTTTATTATGACATGTTTCATCATTGTCATATTGCTTTGCATGATCATGTATTTGACATCGTATTTATGGCAAACCCACCATTCATCATTTTTCATGCATGTCGCTCTTGATTCATTGCACATCCCGGTACACCGTCGGAGGCATTCATATAGAGTCATATTTTGTTCTAAGTATCGAGTTGTAATTCTTGAGTTGTAAGTAAATAAAAGTGTGATGATCTTCATTATTAGAGCATTGTACCATGTGAGGAAAGGATGATGGAAGCTATGATTCCCCCACAAGTCGGGATGAGTCTCTGGACTTTACAAAAAAATAAAAGAGGCCAAAGAAGCCCACAAAAAAAAGGAAAAAAGAAAAAAAATGAGAGAAAAGAGAGAAGGGGCAATGTTACTATCCTTTTTCCACACTTGTGCTTCAAAGTAGCACCATGATGTTCATGATAGAGAGTCTCCTATATTGTCACTTTCATATACTAGTGGGATTTTTTTATTATAGAACTTGGCTTGTATATTCCGGTGATGGGCTTCCTCAAATTTCCCTAGGTCTTCATGAGCAAGCAAGTTGGATGCACACCCACTTAGTTTCTTTTTGAGCTTTCATAAACTTTTAGCTCTAGTGCATCTGTTGCATGGCAATCCCTACTCACGCACATTGGTATCTATTGATGGGCATCCCCATAGCTCATTGATACGCCTAGTTGATGTGAGACTATCTCCTTCTTTTTTTCTTCTCCACAACCACCATATTCTATTCCATCTATAGCTCTATGTCCATGGCTCATGCTCATGTATTGCGTGAAAGTTGAAAAAGTTTGAGAACATCAAGTATGAAAGAATTGCTTGGCTTGTCTTCAGGGTTGTGCATGATTTAAATACTTTGTCTGATGAAGATGGAGCATAGCCAGACTATATGATTTTGTAGGGAGAGCTTTCTTTGGCCATGTTATTTTGAGAAGACATGATTGCGTTGTTAGTATGCTTGAAGTATTATCGTTTTTATGTCAATACTAAACTTTTGTTTTGAATCTTATGGATCTGAACATTCATGTCACAATAAAGAAAATTACATGGATAAATATGTTAGGTAGCATTCCACATCAAAAATTTTGTTTTTATCATTTGCCTACTTGAGGACGAGCAAGAATTAAGCTTGGGGATGCTTGATACATCTCCAACGTATCTATATTTTTTTATTGTTCCATGCTATTATATTATCTGTTTTGGATGTTTTATATGTATTAATATTCTATTTATATTATTTTTGGGACTAACATGTTAACCTAGAGCCCAGTGTTAGTTTCTGTTTTTTCCTTGTTTTTGAGCTTCGCAAAAAGGAAATACTAAACGGAGTCCAAACGGAATAAAACCTTCGTGATGGCGACAAGGGGGGAGGGCGCGTCCAGGGGGGAGGGCTTGGAGTTCAAGTCAGAAGAGCCACAAGGTGGCGACAAGGGGGGAGGGCGCGTCCAGGGGTAGGTCGCACCCCCTGCCTTGTGGGCACCTCGGTTACCCCCTGACCTAGTTCTGCATCATATATATTCACATATATTCCCAAACCACCGGAAGCATCCACAAAAACACTTTTCCACCGCCGCAACCTTTTGTTCCCATGAGATCCCATCTTGGGGCCTTTTCCGGCATCCTGTCGGAGGGGGATTCGATCATAAAGGGCATCCACATCAACTCTATTGCCCTTCCAATGAAGTGTGAATAGTTTACCTCGGATCTATGGGTCCATAGCTAGTAGCTAGATGGCTTCTTCTCTCTGTTTGATTCTCAATAGCATGTTCTCCTCGATGTTCTTGGATATCTATCTGATGCAATCTTATTTTGCGGTGTGTTTGTCGAGATCCGATGTGGATTTATGATCAGCTTATCTATGAATATTATTTGAATATTCTCTGAATTCTTATATGGATGATTTGATATCTTTGTATTTCTCTTCGAATTATTGGTTTGGTTTGGCCAACTAGATTCCTTTTTCTTGCAATGGGAGAAGTGCTTAGCTTTGGATTCAATCTTGCAGTGTCCTCACCCAGTGACAGTAGGGGTAGTGAGGCACGTATTGGATTGTTGCCATCAAGGATAAAAAGATGGGGTTTACATCATATTGCTTGAGTTTATTCCTCTACATCATGTCATCTTACTTAAGGTGTTACTCCATCCTTTATGAACTTAATACTCTATATGCATGCTGGATAGCGGTTGATGTGTGGAGTAATAGTAGTAGATGCAGGCAGGAGCCGGTCTACTTGACACGGACGTGATGCCTATATTACATAATCATTACCTTAGATATCATCATAACTTTGCGCTTTTCTACCAGTTGCTCAACAGTAATTTGTTCACCCACCGTATTATTTGCTTTTTTCGCGAATATGCAAAGATTGTGTATCATTGCATTGATAGGAGGGGTGAAAAATACAGAGGGTGTATGCTACATCAGCCACGCATACACAAGTTGGCACGAGCTTAAGTAGCAGGAGCAGTTGGGGTGGGGGCTGCTCAACCCCGATACATCAAGCTAGAGCCTATCTCTTAGAGATCATCGTCGCCAAGCCGTTGGCGTCGGTGCTAGCCCATAGGCGAGCGTCTTCCAAAATAGACCAAAGCAAGCTCGCGATGGAGGGGTGCCTCTGGTCGAAGACACACACATTCCGGTGTTTTTAGAGATCCCAGGTGGTGAGGGCAATGATGGAGTTTAGTCCCTTGCGTAGAGCAGCGGGCGATGCGGAGCACGCGTCGATCCACCAATCCGCAAAGGGCATGTCCGGGTCCGGGATCATAGCGGTTGATCTGCACCAAGATAGAACCTCATGCCAAATTTGGCGGGAGAAGTGGCAAGGAGTGAAAAGATGGTGCATGTCCTCTGTGGCCTGGTGCAGAGCACGCACCGGTCGTTATGAGGTAAGCCACGGCGGGCGAGGCAATCAGCCGTCCAGCACCGATCCTGCAGGCGAGCACGCACCGTATTATTTGCTATCATGAGAGAAGCCTCTAGTGAAACCTATGGCCCCGGGTCTATTTTCCATCATATTAGTTTCCGATCTACTATTTTGCAATCTTTTACTTTCAGATCTATAAACCCAAAAACCCAAAAATATTTTATCTTTTGTTTAGTTTTATTTATCTATCTCTATCAGATCTCACCTTTGCAAGTGACCGTGACGGGATTGACAACCCCTTTATCGCGTTGGGTGCAAGTGTTTGATTGTTTGTGTAGGTATTGGTGATTTGTGCGTTGTCTCCTACTGGTTTGATAATTTGTTCACCCACCGTATTATTTGTTATCATGAGAGAAGCCTCTAGTGAAATCTATGGCCCCCGGGTCTATTTTCTATCATATTAGTTTCCGATCTACTATTTTGCAATCTTTTACTTTCAGATCTGTAAACCAAAAAACCCAAAAATATTTTATCTTTTGTTTAGTTTTATTTATCTATCTCTATCAGATCTCACATTTTCAAGTGACCGTGAAGGGATTGACAACCCCTTTATCGCGTTGGGTGCAAGTGTTTGATTGTTTGTGCAGGTATTGATGATTTGTGCGTTGTCTCCTACTGGATTGATACCTTGGTTCTTAACTGAGGAAAATACTTATCTCTACTTTGCTGCATCACTATTTCCTCTTCCAGGGAAAACCAATGCAATCTCAAGAAGTAGCAGTGTCTACAAGAGCCTTGCCAGAAGTAAGCAATTTGAGGAAATTGTACGCAAGAAAGGAAAGCCCCGGAAGAATCAAGGTCTTGGCTTTGAACAAAAGTTCAATGCCAATGGAGTTGAGTGGGAAGAAGTTCAATACCCCAAGACGAAGTTTATTCCTCAACAAGAGAAGTATGACCCCACTTCTTTCAAGGGAACACAAGCTCAAGATGATCTTCCACCACTAGACCACAAGCTAAAAGGCAAGGACAAGCTTCAATAGGAGATTGATTCATTTGAATAAGGTGTCCCGTTTTTCGATCAGATGGTGTCTATCATTCTTGGTGGAGTAGACTTTGATGATCCGACTACGAATGTGCGAGGATGTCACGCCTTAGCAATCGCTAAACCAACTCGGAGAAGTTATTGACCACGCCGGAGCACGATCAACCGGACCACGAGGGTCTATTTCCTGCAAGCAAACGAAGAACAAGCAATAAAATAAAATTGCAATCTGGATATTGCGAATAAAAGAGGAAAGCTTTATTGATCAAGTGGGGTTCTGTGATGTCTTGGTATAGTCATTGAACACAAACGAAGTACGCGAAGTTGCAGCTATGGCGAACTTTTAATCTAAACAAAACCCTAATTCCAAATGATGCCCTAAGGGCTGTATATATGGAGGAAGAGGGGGGAATTTCGTGGCCCTTGGAGGAGGGGTCCGATACCAACCCTAACTCTTGTTTCCCCACACATACACTCTAAAACCAGCCTATACTCAAGTATTTTGAAACTACATGGGCCTGGCCCAATAATAAGGGGACGCGGCACCTAGAATAGCCTCTGGACGAAATTTATGAAGAGGCATCTTCTATATTTCATCCAAGGCTTCATGCACTCATTCTGGTGGCTTCCCAGTCCTGAAATCATCACTCATTCTGTTCTTGTTCCCCTTGCGCATGCCATCATCTCCATGCTTGAACTTGCTCCCAGGTCATCTTTCTTGTCCAAGCTAGGCCCTTCATTTGTAAGCAAAATAAATGTATCCAATTTAGGCAGCATCATATTCTCATGAACATTAGAATCGTTACCAAGAAACAGAAGTGCCTGGTAATTCAATTGGCGTGCGCGAGCTCTAGTAATTGGTCCAGTATGTATAGCAGCAGGGGTTGTGGGTGTAACAATGGTATTGATGTCCTCATCATCCTCCCCTTCTTGAAATGAAGTTGTCCTCGGCAGAAGCTCATCTTCCTCACCCAAATAAGGCATCAAATCTACAATGTTAAAAGTGAGACTAACCCCAAAATCTGCAGGCAGCTCAAGTTTATATGCATTATCATTTATTTTCTCTAACACCTTAAAAGGACCATCAACACATGGCATTAGCTTGTATTTGCGCAAATTAGGAAATCTATCCTTACGCAAATGTAACCAAACAAGATATCCAGGTGCAAACACAACACATTTTCTACCCTTATCTCCAGCAAGTTTATATTTAGCATTCATTCGCTCAATGTTTTCCTTAGTTAACTAATGCATTTTTAAGTTCAATTCAGCATGTTGTTTAGCATCAAAATTAACCTTCTTTGAAGATGGAAGAGGCAACAAATCAATAGGTGCACGAGGTAGGAAACCATATACAATTTCAAAAGGGCACATCTTAGTAGTAGAATGCAGCGAACGATTGTAAGAAAATTCAATATGAGGCAAGCATTCTTCCCACATTTGCTTGTTATTCTTCAAAACAGCCCTAACCATAGTAGACAATGTTCTATTGACTACTTTAGTTTGTCCATCAGTTTGGGGGTGACAAGTAGTACTAAAAAGCAATTTAGTCCCCAACTTAGCCCATAAACATCTCCAAAAGTGGCTAAGAAATTTAGTATCACGATCTGAAAAAATAGTATTTGGCACACCATGCAAGCGAATAATTTCACAAAAGAACAAATCAGCAACATTAGCAGCATCATCGCTTTTATAACATGGTATGAAGTGTGCCATTTTCGAAAATCAATCCACGACAACAAATATGCTATCTCTCCCCTTCTTTGTTCGAGGTAATCCTAAAACAAAATCCATAGATATATCCTCCCAAGGAACACTAGGAATAGGCAAAGGCATATATAAACCATGAGGATTGAGTCATGACTTAGCTTTTTGACATGTAGTGTAGCGAGCAACAAAACGTTCAACATCCCGTCTCATCTTTGGCCAAAAGAAATGTGTAGCAAGTATATCCTCTGTCTTCTTCATGCCAAAGTGTCCCATTAATCCTCCTCCAAGCGCCTCCTGCAACAACAAAAGACGAACGGAGCTAGCTGGAATGCATAGCTTGTTAGCACGAAACACAAATCCATCGTAAACGACGAACTTGTTCCATGTTCCCCCTTCTTTACAATTTTGAAATACATCTTTAAATTCAGCATCATGCACATATTGATCTTTGATGGTATCCAAACCAAATATTTTAAAGTCAAGTTGTGAAAGCATAGTATAACAACAAGACAATGCATCAGCAATAACATTTTCTTTACCCTTCTTGTGTTTAATGACATAAGGGAAAGTCTCAATGAATTCAACCTATTTAGCATGTCTACGGTTCAGTTTTGCTTGACTTTTAATGTGTTTCAAAGATTAATGATCAGAATGTATAAAAAATTCTTTGGGCCATAAATAATGTTGCCATGTTTCTAAGGTCAGAACAAGAGCATATAATTCTTTATCATAAGTAGAATAGTTCAGACTAGGCCCACTCAATTTTTCAGAAAAGTATGCAATAGGTTTGCCATCTTGTAATAACACACCTCCTAATCCAATTCCACTAGCATCACATTCAAGCTCAAAAGTCTTATTAAAATCAGGAAGTTGGAGTAAAGGAGCATGTGTGTAACATCCCAAATTTTCAATTTGGAATGTTATACATTACGTCATCATGCATCCCAAATCCTAAGCAACTCAAGGACCCACGGAGAGAGTTGGGGATTTCGCTATTTACATATTTGAGTTTTCTCAAATTATGTAAATAGGATCATTTGATTTTATTTATTTTATCATCAATTATTTCTATTACAAAAATATGAGAGAGGGAATAAAATGACTTTCCCAAAATATAGAAATATTGAGGATTTAATAAAAAAATCAAATAAGATTTATTTCGGAGTTTTTCGGTATTTTATTTGAATTTAGGAAAAAATGCGCGTTTTTCAGTTGTAGTTTGGGCCCAGATAAATGTTCGCTTTATCGGGCTTGATTTTAGGAACCCGGCAAAATTTATTTCATGATTTTTGGAGTCCGTTTAGTATTTCTTTTTATTTTTCTTCCGAGCTGAATTATTAAAAAAAACGCGTAACCGACTCCGGGCCGTACCCGGCCAGGAAACCACCAGCCGGGGGCCTTTATAAGCCGCCGCCCCGGCCCGAGAGAGGAGCCCCAGCCGCCACCCGAAACCCTAGCCGCCTGCAGCCGCCGCCACCGCCGCCCCGCCACCGACTCGCCGGAGCGCGCGCCTTTCGAGGTTCGCCGCCGCCTCGTTTTCCGTGCTGTTTTTTTTAAATTCTGTTCGTCGTTTTTCTTTTTCGTCGGATTTTCCGCGGTTATTTTCTGATCACGATTTCTGATCCGATCTTCGTTTTAGTATAACTTTTCGCTCGTTTATCGGAATCAGGCGATTCAAGCGCCCGGAGTTTCGTCTCGAAACCCTCTTTCCGAATAATCAACTTAAACAAGTTTTTGCTACCGTAAAATTTGCCCTAGATCCAGATTACTAGAACGAAGTTGTTTTCTTTCGCCGTTTGATTTCTTTCGCTTCGTTCGATTTGATTCTTTTTTATGTAGATGAGGTAGTACCTATTACCTGTTTATTACCAAACCTTTGGGAGTTACTTCTACGTTTGCTTATTATGCCATGCTATGCTAGTAGACGTGGATTGGGTGAGTGAAATCCATGATAGATGTGAGATTGTTAAATTAAGGGTTTATCTAAGGTGGCAACCTAACACACATCTGGGTGGATTGAGGCACCTGGGGTTACCAGGACTTGCCTGTTTTCTTTTGGACCGCCACCCAGGCTCAAAGGGATCATGAGATTATTCATACTAGAAACTTCCGTGTGCAGCCACAAGCCATTATGGGTTCTAGCATAGTTGAGTAAGTTGTGCAAACTCTTACAGGGTAGACTAGTAGATGTAGGGGAAAGTAGGTGTACTGGTCTATCCGTCGTAAGGTGCTAGCGCTTCTGAAAGACTGTGTCTCGGTCATCCGTTTCTCAAACACTTTGTAGTGCGAGAAACCAAATGGAGGCGATCGAGTCTTGTGGGGAAAAGTGCGCAAACCTCTGCAGAGTGTAACAAACTAATCATGGTTAGCCGTGTCCCCGGTTATGGACATCTTGAGTATCTAGTACCTGGATTATCATGTGAATCTCAACATGTTACTCTAAAATTAATACTGTTGGGTTTTAATGATGTTACTTAATTGGGATTGAGGATGCTGTCAACCATTCTCAATGTTTAACAACCACCATGATAGTAATTAATTTTATTCCTTTGCAATAGGGAAAAATTGGCTTTACGCAAAAACTGTAACCATAGAGCTTTCCACCAGCCAAATATGCATATAGTATAGCTGTTGCATTCCATTACTCTCTATGTGTTATCTTGCCAGCATATTCCATGTGCTGACCCGTTTTCGGGCTGCAACGTTAATGTTGCAGACTTTTCAGACGATGATTGAGGAGTGTTAGGTCGTGGTTCTATACTCAGTGATGCCGTTGGAGTTGATGGACTCACTTATCTTCCAAGCCTTCCGCTGTTATCGTTATTAGATGGCCTTGAGCCATATTTATTGTTTTAAGTTCTCTTTTGAGACACTCGATGTAATAAGTGTGTGATTGCTACTCTGCTATAAATCCTCCGAGTACTGTGTGGTGTCGGCATTACTGATCCAGGGATGACACCGGAGCACAGAGATCAGACTATTTGAGGTCTGGTCGCTACAATGGGTCAACATCGTGAAGGCTTCTTTCTGTGCGGTACCACAAACAAAAGACACATCCTTCTTTGTAAGCTCATTGAGAGGTGCAGCAATGGTGCTAAAATCTCTCACAAAATGCCTATAGAAACCATCGAGTCCAAGAAAACTGCTCACTTTTGTGACCATTTTGGGCTGCGGCAAACTCTCAATAGCTTCAATCTTGGCTTTGTCAACTTCAATTCCCCGTGGAGTAACAACATAGCCAAGAGAAGATACTCGCTCGGTGCAAAAGGTGCACTTCCCAAGGTTACCAAACAAACATGCATCACGTAGAGCAATAAAAACAACACGTAAATGTTCCAAATGTTCTTGCAAAGATTTGCTATAAATCAGTATATCATCAAAATAGACTACCACAAATCGTCCAATAAAAGAACGTAAAACTTCATTCATTACTCTCGTGAAAGTACTAGGTGCATTAGTTAACCCAAAAGGCATGACTAACCACTCATATAAACCAAAATTAGTTTGAAATGTTGTTTTCCATTCATCTCCCAATTTCAGACGAATTTGATGGTATCCACTACGCAAATCAACTTTGGAGAATATTGTAGAGCCACTCAATTCATCAAGCATATCATCTAGCCCAGGAATAGGATGACGATAATGAATAGTAATATTATTTATGCCTCTGCAATCAACACACATACGTGACGTACCATCCTTTTTTGGCACTAGTATAATAGAAACAACACAAGGACTATGAGAATCACGTATATAACCTTTGTCCACCAGCTATTGTACTTGACGCATAATCTCCTTCATCTCCTCTGCATTGGTACGGTATGGCACATGGCTTGGCAGCGAAGCACCGGGAATTAAGTCATTTTGATGCTCAATCCCGCGAATAGGTGGTAATCCCGGTGGCACATCTTGTGGAAAGATGTCAGCAAACTCTTACAAAATGTTAGTGACAGCAGGAGGCAAAGAGGAAGGCGCGTCTTCGAATGAAAATAATGCCTCTTTGCTCACAAAAGCATACCAAACAGATTTGCTGAAATCTACCTCATCAATGTCAGATTTGGTGGCAAGTAAACATGCACTTTTCAATTTAATTTCAAAAGTAACACTAGATGGTTTATTATTAGGCTTCATTTGTTGCTCAAATTATTTTGCCACAATCTGATTTTCAATCTTATTTTTCTCTAATTTTGCTCTATTAGCTCTATTAATATCATCTTTCAAAATGGAATCATGAGTAATAGGAAGCAAAGTAATATGTTTATCCTTATGAACAAGAGTATACTGATTGTTTCTACCATAGTGCTTGCATGGGTACCACATCACATCAACATAATCATCATATGTCGAGATACTAAAATACACACGAATAGTACATGTTACTTTAACCTTGCCGTTGTTGTTGAACCATTGAATGTAGTAAGGATGTGGATGTGGTCTTGTGGTGAGAGAGAGCTTCTCCACCATCTCCATGCTAGCCAAGTTGTTGCAACTCCCTCCATCTATGATGACGTGAACAGAACGTTCCTTCGGAACTCCCTTTGTATGGAACAAATTATGTCTCTGATTTTGCTCATCTTGTGTGACCTGCACACTCAATACACGTTTAGGAACTAAACTTTCATACCTATCATCATCTTCAGCAGCCATGTATTGTGCTCATGATCAGAATCATCTCCGTCGTGTTCTTCACTTGTAATAAGAGCCAAAGTCTCCTCATCATAGTCACTAGCGGACTCATACCCACCATCCTCAGTAGCAATCATAACATGCGGAGATTAGCATTCTCTCGCATAACGATCTCTTCCCTTACAACAACGACAAATAATATCATGTGTGTGCCTTGTTGATGCCATGGACGAAGAAGAGCTCTAGGTAGGCCCAGAAGGTGTACTCCTGGCAGATGGTGGTGGTGGTGCCTGTTTTCTAGTATCTCGGTTGGAATTGGCGGCTGAAGTCAGTGGTGATGTTGTAGGACCTGCAGAAAAATTAGTTCGCGCCAATGTCTATCGATCCTGCACTTCACGTTCAGCTTTGCAAGCAAGATGGAATAAACGAGTGATATTATTATACTCCTTATACCCTAGAATGGTCTGAATCTCTTTATTTAATCCACCCATAAAACGTGCAAGCATAGCTTCATTATCCGCAACAATACCACATCTAATCATGCCAGTTTGTAATTCTTGATAATATTCTTCTATAGAATTTTTCCTTGTCTTAAACGCTACAATTTTTTAAGTAATTCACGTTGATAATATGGTGGAACCCAACGAGTAGGCATAGTAGTTTCAAAGTAGCCCAAGTAGTAGGGATATTGTTCAGACCATATGCAAAAATAGTGAAAGCACAAACAGCAGCATGAACACGTCTCTCCTCGGGATATTGTAAACATGTAAAATGTTGTTCAGTTTCTAACACCCAGGTAAGATATATAACAGGAACATATCTACCCTCAAATGGTGGAATATTCAATTTCATCTTAGGAATATGGTCATAATCTCGTACCTGAGGTGGCGCTGCAGCCCTACCGTTGCGATTATATGCATGAGGTCGACCTGGTGCTGGTGGTTGCATGTGGTTCTGATTTTGATCAACGTCATCCTCATAATAGTCTTCCACCTCTGCAGTATCAACAGGAGCTACAGAAGCATCAACACCAGTAGCAGCGGCACCGGAAGTTTGTCCTGGCTCAAGGGGAACATGGCCCGCTCGATGGAGGGTTGTTTCGCGATGTGGAGGTGGTTGTTATTGTAATGGTGTAGCAGACGCATATGGTGGTTGTGGAAAACGCGTGAGTACTTCATCCAACTTGGCGTTCAACTTGGTGTCAATTGTCTTCACAACGTCATCAGTCCTCTCTAGTGACTTTCCAAAACTAGACATCATGTCTTCCACCTGTTGACTCAACATCTGCTGAAATTTATCATGAAGCTCCTTCGTCGTCATGTTCTCCCAGTCAATCTCATCATCTTGTGGTCCTGCCATGGTAAGTAGCAATAGAAACACAAAAGAATATGATCCTACCGACTACTAGAAAGTGGCGAGGTGTCACAAATCCGTCAAATAAATCTCAAATTCTTACAAGTTCTTACCCAGCAGCAGGTGGTGGTCGGCAACCGTTGTAGTCAAAACTCTCAAAGCTTGCACAAGGTGATTACCAGGTGGTGTCAAACGCACGAGTAAATGTATGTGGAGCTGGGAAGGCTTATTAAATGGTAGCAACAATGTCAGCAATAATCAATTCAGAGCTGCAAAGTTGAATAAACGCTCAACGACGATAATGTGCTGGTCCTAGGCTAGACAGTACTAGAGACACAAGCCTAGAACACTACCAAAATCACGACGCGGCACGTAAATAAGGGAAAAGCACACTCTGCATTTTTTTCTCGCTCTTTTTTGCTATCCTCTTTTTTGTGAAAAATCACTATAATGGCGAGTGTCTCAAAACTCTTCCCAACTCAAAATAACAGGATAGGCATGAAATTTTTTTGACTATTTTTTTGGAATCATGACAGCGATGACCAAAAAGTGCGATAAAAAATCAGGACAACGACGACCTTGAAGACTTAAGACGAGTGGTTGGGTGAGGTCTGTGTGACCCTAGCTCAACGATAATACGGTAAGGATTGTGTGTCCTGGGACTGTGTGTCCTTTGGTTTAAATACGAAGCCGCTCCAACCAAACGTACAATTGTCACAATAGTTGGAACCGGTCTACCAAATCACTGTTTCCACCGAGCTACCGATTCTATTTCCTCAACCCTTTCATCTCCTCGTTTACTTTTTGATGAAATTGATCGTTTCTGTTTGAAGACTTTAACTGAGGACTTTCACAATTTCCTCAACCCAAATTCTTCAGTCACCTTGTCTTCTGCCTGGTTATCTGGTTTGCATGCTACATGTGCTCTAGGCATGTTTCATTTCATCATGATGACTATGCTACTGCCTTTTATGCATGCATTTGAGTACTTTATCCGCTGCTTGTATTTTATCACTTAGCTAATTCCTCAAGTAGTACTTCCTCAGTGTCGAATTTGTTAAAATCACCTATTCATCCCCCCTATAGTCGATATAACACACTTTCACATACCAACACTTTCCAAGGAATTTATTATTGACAACATATAAATAATTTTTTTCCATTTCGGGACTAGGCATCCCTATTACCTGCCACACTCTCATGCAATGACGAGTGAATAAACATTCATCTTGAGAATAAATATATCTAGCATGGAAAATATTGGCCACCCCCTGCTGCTTCATGAGCGGTACACGCACACAAAAAGGAAATTAATTTTGAAAATTAGAATTGGTACATACAAATTTACTTGGAACGACATGGAAATACTATATATAGGTAGGTATGGTGGACTCATTTGGCACAACTTTGGCTTTAAGGAGTTGGGTGCACAAGAAGTATTCCCTCTTAGTATAAATGAAGGCTAGAAAATAGATTGAGAAGCGACCAACCAAGAAACAAAAATGATCATAAACGAGAACTACACATAACTAACACTGAATAATGCACCACAAGTAGGATGTAACTTCATTGCCTCACTATTGACTTCTGTGCTTGCATAGGGAATCACAAAACTTAACACCAATATTCTTAGTAAAGCATAATTACTCACCAACATGACTCACATATTACTATTTCCATATCTCAAAACTATTACAAGGAATCAAGTTTATAATATGCAGTGATATTCATGAAAGTGTTTGTTATATCCCACTTGAATATCTATCACTTTGGGACTATTTTCGTATATTACCATTGCTACTAACAAGCTCTCAAATAAATTAAAGTGAAGCAAGAGAGCATAAATTTCTTCACAATAATTTCCTTTTTCAACCCTCAAAATAATATAAGTGAAGCATGAGAGCATATTTCTTCAAAGCTCACTATCGATGTTCTGGGAACCAGGGTACCCAGAGTTGCCTGCCTATGGCCCATGGCGTGGATCCATCAGCTGCCTGGTACGGCCCATCTTCAGCATTGACAAGACAAGACCCTTGCAAGGGGCCAAACCTCGCGAGGCAGATGACGCGAAGACCTCTGGAGGGAGTGGCCTCCCCATGCACCCTCCTGAGGAGCGGAGATTCCTATGCAGGCGCTGACGTCATGAGGTTGAGCTGACATAAGCCATGATGACCAAGGCCAGGTGGGCGACAGCGGGCGTAGATGCAGCAGGTTTCCTATTTGGTGCTAAGGAGGCATGTGCAGGTGTGGGGTCCTGAGGAATCAACCAAAGGTTTCCCTTCCCATGCAACAAGACCAAGACCGCCAGGATGGATGTCATCACTGAGTCCACCACAGTGTCACGAGCAGAGGCTTCACAGACGAACACCACCTTTCGTCAGGATAAGATGTACTACTTGGCTCCCTTCAAACTTGTCCATTGTGGTATTCCTTCCCGCCTTCGTTTTGGAGGAAGAGGACCGAGGCAACTATAAATATAGCTTAGCCACCACCATAGGAGGGGATCCGGAACCCGAACCATCACTAGTTCACACCCACACAAGAACTAGACTCATGAGGTTGTTCTTCCTTTATACTAGTTCATCCTCAGGCCCTCGCAAGGCTAATCCACCCCAAAGCAGGAGTAGGGTCTTACACCGCAAGGTGGCCTGAACCTGGGTAAACTGCCGAGTCCCTTCCCTTTTCTGTTCATCGAGCTAGGCCATGAGAGCGACGCGTTCGTTCGCTGGAGAGGTTGAGTTCTTCGCACACGCCCCTGAGTTCGAACCTTTCATGGGTCCGTGGAGCCCTGAATCCGAAATTTGGCGCGCTGGGTAGGGGCATGTCGAAGCTCTCCTTCTGTCCCCGCCCCGCATCCGTTGTCTCCATGGCAGAAGTCCCTCAAGCTTGCGCTAAGCATTGGGTCGCTCACTGATAGAGGCGAGGGTGTCCCGATCTTTTGATGAGATGATAACTATCGATTTGGTGGAGACAACTTTGACGATCCGACTACAAACGTGCACGATGTTGCACCTTAGCAATAGCTAAACCAATCTCCTGAGGTTACTAACGATGCCGGAAGCACGGTCAGCCTGACCACGAAGGTCTATTCCTGCAAGCAATCGAAGAACGAGCAAGAATATGATAAAGCAATCTGAATATTGCAAATATATATGAGGTATTGATAATGGTGGGGATCCATAAGCGGTCTTGGTCTGGTCATTGGACACAAACGAAGTACACGAAGTTGCAATGGCTAACTTTTAACTAAACAAATCCCAAGGAAAAAGCTACTAGATGGATCTACTTATATAGGAGCAAGGGGTGGCGGCCAAGGAGGTGGGAGGACGTCCCAAGGCAGCCTAAAACTAACCCTAGGTCGTACAACGCTCATGGGCCCAAGTGGAGGTGATGCAACACCTTTGAGCTTGTAGTTTGACTCGGATTCTGCTGCAACGTCAGATTGTTTCGTCCGTAACTCAACGCTCCGGACGAATTTCAAGGTGAATCCAATTGGGTTGGAAAGAGCACGAAATCTAGTTTCCAACAAAAAAAGAATCACCCAATTCGGAGTCCATATGAAAACGTTGTTGGCGTTTTGAGTCAGGTATGTCTGTGCAGTCCAAATCTGAATCCAGAACGTGAAAGACTTGGACTCTATCTTCTCTTGGCCCAAAAGTGACGTGAGAGGACTTTTTGAACACAACATAAACTTCTCATTTTCCCTTATCTTCATATGTGGATTGTACAAATGTCCCATACACCTACAATTAGACAAAACACAAAAGTGTGTGAAGTATTTTTGTTCTGGATAACATAAATAGATTATTGAATAGTTTGCATTAGAAATCACCTGACAAATATGCATGTATGCAATATTTTTGGTCGTATCCAAGGTAGTCATGTCCTCATCATCCTCCCCTTTTTGAAAACAAAGCCGTCCTCGGCGTTGCTTAATCTGAAATGTGGCTAACAAAAGAGACAAGGTGTACATGTTGTGTGTGTGTGTATATATATATATATATATATATGTCATCCAGTTTAACTTCCCTTGATTTTTGCACGTATGACACATGTATACATGAGTAACTTTCATAGTTCATAAAAACTAAAGCCAAAAAATTATCACAAGAAGTAGAAGGCATGAAAATATTAGAACTCAGTTTGCACATATAAGTGAAGCTCTTATTCATTTCAAAAGATTCGCAATGTTCATCATTAAACCATCCCAACTTTGGTGAATAAACCTTACTTGCATCAAATTTACATGCTACAACATACTTAAATAAGCAAACATGCAATAAGTCATTGGACACAGAATCATCACCAAGATTGGAGGCCATATCAAAATGATTAAACATTAGTTCTTTTGCATCAACAGTTAATTCAATGGGTGCACACAAAATTGTTGATATTTCAGTTGTTTGATCACATGACGCATTCATGACAGTAACAAGATTCTCTAAAATAGGTGGTGTGCTCAAATCAACAGGTAACTCAATACATGACGCATTCAAGTAAACTAGGCATGCATCATTCTCATGTGAAGTTATATCATCAATACCTTTATTGTTACCTTGTGGCAAAGATGTAGCTGATGTAGGTACGGACGTTGACAATGTACCATACCCTTGAGATGATGTTGCGCTCATAATCCGAGGTGCAATGATGGAGGAACCCACCGGCGGTGGTGAGCATGAACTGGAATAGTAGTTGTTGTAGTCACCTAATGCATCCTCCTGTATCTGTCTCTCAAAGGTACAAGCACGGACATACATACCAGTAATGCAACGAGGAATATACTAAAATCTTGCCTGAATATCATGGTTCAAACCACCAAAAAATCTATTCATTGTATCATTCTCATATTCTTCTATGTCACAATGATGCATATAAGATTTGAACTCTTGGTAGTAAGCATGAACAGTGTTGTTGCCTTGTTTAAATTGTTCAAATTTGTGAAGCAATTCACGACGATAATAAGGAGGGAAAAATTGTTGTCTCATTACAGCTTTCAAAACTTTCCAAGTTGTGGGTTGGTTATCAATGTTTTTCTTACAATGTACACTCCACCAAACAGAAGCAAAATTAGTAAATGCTCTAGTGGCTGCTCGCACTCGCTCAAGTTCAGAAAAGTCATGGTGACTAAAAACTTGTTCTACTTTAAGCTCCCAAGCTAGATAAGTAGTAGGACTAAATCTACCCTCAAATGACGGTAAAAAGATAACCTGACCATGTGCTTGTGTGTGTTGTCCCAACTCTCGTGATGGTGAAGATGTGCCCGTCGTCCAAGAACTTCTATCTTCGGATCCTGTCATGATTAGTAGAAACAAGAAACAAAATTCAAGAATAATGTTCCTATGAACTACTAGGGTGTGGTGGTAAAGCGCTCATAGTAAAGCAAATATCAATATCTTACAAGTTCTTACCAAGCAGCAGGTGGTGACAGGCAACTAGCAGGGTCAAATAACTCTGAAGATTGTGTAAAGCGATTGCCAGGGGAACGTACGTATACACGGTATAGAAATATGTGGAGCTGGGTTGGCTATATATGGTAGCAAAAGATTAGCAATAATCAATTCAGAGATGTAATGTTGAATAAACGCTCAACAACGGTATTGTGCTGGTCCTAGGCTAGACCGAACTAGAGACGCGAGCCTAGAGCACTAATGAGGTCACGTCGTAGCACAACTAGCATCAATGAAGAATACTAAGTAGCTCTGGACAGCAAGATATAAGTGAAGATCATAACGGCAGTAAAGATAATAATGTGAAACAACAGCCAAGCAGGATATATCAACAACTTTGTCTCCAACTTTCCTATGAAAAAGTTTGTGCCGATTTTTTTTGAATTTTTTTTCAAGAATGGGATTGACTCAAGCTTTCAAACACCAAAGGAATCGCTCAATTCCGAGTTGATATGAGGAGTCAAAAAATTCGAAAACTGGCCTGAAAAACTGGAATAAGCTGTGTTCATGAACTTCGGAGGCCAAAAATACCTATTTAGAAGCCAATTTTGAGGTCCCAAATATTGAACTAGCTTCTTTAACTATTTAGATGCGACTCGTCGCTAGCTCTTGTTTGAGTACTCGTGGAGGCAAAACGGACTTCGTATGAGGAAGTTATGCCTGTTTTACTGAACAGTGCACAAAACAGATTCCAAACCGAATTTAACTACGAGATTGAGTCTAAAAAGATCCGAATTTTGTTTTTTTTTCTTCTCTCTTTTTTTCCTCACACTTTTTTTTCTTTCTCTCCTTTTTTCTCTGACTTTTTTTCTTTTTTTTCTCTTGTTTTTTTCTCTCTTTTTTTCTCCCTCTTTTCAGAACAAACTAGATAAGATGCAGATTGGATCAAGCGAAGATGTGAACGATCTCAACTATTATTATGACAATGAATGGTGGGTAGCACGTGGTGGAAATTGATGGATGGGTGGTGGACAGCGGAAGAGATAATGATGCAGCGGTGGCGTGACTAATGTGAACAGAACTCGAAACTCTAAACAAACTAGACACTAAGACCAGCAACTCGACACGACGATGCAACCGATAATTCAACTATGCAAGCAATGAAAAGAAAATTGCAAAGGCTCAGACTGGCTTGGACCAAGGATGAATAGATCTAACTCTTTTTGTGGCTTTTTCTTGGACAATAGGTAAGAAAATAAATCTAATCTAGGAAAACTGGAAATTCTCACCGAGCAACCTGAAAATTGATACCACTTGATAGAGGCGAGGGTCCCGATTTTTTGATGAGATGATAACTATCGATTTGGTGGAGACGACTTTGATGATCCGACTACAAACGTGCACGACGTTGCACCTTAGCAATGGCTAAACCAATCTCCTGAGGTTATTGACGATGCCGGAAGCACGGTCAGCCTGACCACGAAGGTCTATTCCTGCAAGCAATCGAAGAACGAGCAAGAATATGATAAAGCAATCTGAATATTGCAAATATATATGAGGTATTGATAATGGTGGGGATCCGTAAGCGGTCTTGGTCTGGTCGTTGGACAGAAATGAAGTACACGAAGTTGCAATGGCTAACTTTTAACTAAACAAATTCCAAGGAAAAAGCTACTAGATGGATCTACTTATATAGGAGCAAGGAGTGGCGGCCAAGGAGGTGGGAGGACGTCCCAAGGCAGCCTAAAACTAACCCTAGGTCGTACAGGGCTCATGGGCCCAAGTGGAGGTGATACAACACCTTTGGGCTTGTAGTTTGACTCGGATTCTACTACAACGTCAGATTGTTTCGTCCGTAACTCAACTCTCCGGACGAATTTGAAGGTGAATCCAATTGGGTTGGAAAGATCACGAAATCTAGTTTCCAACAAAAAAAGAATCACCCAATTCGGAGTCCATATGAAAAAGTTGTTGGCGTTTTGAGTCAGGTATGTCTGTGCAGTCCGAATCTGAATCCAGAACGAGAAAGACTTGGACTCTATCTTCTCTTGGCCCAAAAGTGACGTGAGATGACTTTTTGAACACAACATAAACTTCTCATTTTCCCTTATCTTCATATGTGGATTGTACAAATGTCCCATACACCTACAATTAGACAAAACACAAAAGTGTGTGAAGTATTTTTGTTCTGGATAACATAAATAGATTATTGAATAGTTTGCATTAGAAATCACCTGACAAATATGCATGTATGCAATATTTTTGGTCGTATCCAAGATAGTCATGTCCTCATCACTCACACCACTCAGGTGGCCCCTCTCGGCCATGGAGTTCGTCATCACCCCTTGCTCCCCACAGCTGGCGCGGATGCCGGTGCCAACCACCATTGGCAGCGTGGGCTGCTCCCGCCTCCTCCTGCCTGGTGTCACAATGGATCCATCGCGCGATCCTCCCGCTATGTCGTGGTGTCGCTCACGGTGTCCTGGACTGGGGAGTACTCACCATGTCGTCTCCCGACCAGTGGGTCGGGCCGAGGACCCCCATGATGATTCACTAATGCGCCACTTCGGGTGCTCATGCCGAATACAAGGAGGATTCCACAAGGCTTGGCGCACAAGACAAGGACTCCTCTAAACCCTAGGCCTACGGTGCATATATAAACCGAGGCCAGGCTAGTCAATAGACAATCAGAGATTCATTATTACAATCTCATGGTAGATACCTTTTCTATGTACTATCCTCATATCAATACAATCAAAAGCAGGACATAGGGTATTATCTCCTTGAGAGAGCCCGAACCTGGGTAAAATCATGTGTCTATGTTACCATCACTCCAAGACGCCTAGCTTAGAACCCCTACTACGAGATCCACCGGTTTTGACACCGACATTGGTGCTTTCATTGAGATCCTGCTCGGCGTTCATCATGGATTGATGGGATGATCAGTTGATATTTTTCAGTTAGTTATGTTCTTTACGAATTGATTGCTTTGAGAATTATTGTTCTCAGATGCTATTTTATTCCGCAGGTTTCCCCGATGTCAATTTTGATCTTAGATCGAATCAAGAGAATCTATGCACCGGCCGCCGCCGAGCATCAAAATGCCTGCATGGCTGAGGACCGTGCGAGGGCGGCGTCCGAAGCAAAGCAAGATGCATTGGCATCAAGCCATGTGCAGTCCCCTGTCTCGAAGAACCCGTAAAGCACAAATTACCTTGTTCGGCCAACAGGCATGCAGCAATGTTCGATTAGTCCAAGCCTGCCACCTTCGATCTGGGCTAGCAGGTGGAGCACTACTCCATGGAGAGCTTAAAATACATGAAGACTACTAGCACTACAACTCCATCAGGAAGTCCACGTTGAGGACTCCATTCAAAAAATACCAATTGGTCAGCACGTCTTTTGAGGACAAATTGGTCTTCCTGCAAGGCACTAGACCTGGCTTTTTACCTTGAATTTCAACACCTCCCTCCAGGTTTTATCTTTCTAGCTACTTGCAGTGTGTATGTGTGTGTGTATATATATATATATATTAAATATGAACCAGATATTCTCTTGCTGGTTTGCATGAGTTTTTCTATGTAGTTTTTCCGCCGGTTACTATTCGGTCCGTTGATTGGATCAACGTGGTGGTCCATCGGGCGGCGGTAGCACCCGAGGCCCACGCAGAGACCTGGCGATCATAGGCATCAAAGCATGCAAATAATATCAAGGCATCGTAAATTGCATGGGCTCACTCATGTGCACATGAGGATGGCTATACTACCACAATTAGTACTAGTACTTGGGAACGCTTACCGATGTCTAGTAAACAGTTAAGGGCGGTTCCTTGCGTAAACCCAACTCAGGTGATATCCCTCTAAGAATATCTCTCCTGCATGCTCCATCGGAGAATCTAGTATATTTTTTCTTTTTTTCTTTTGGTGTGCATGGCATTTTTTTAGGCATATTTTGGGGCAGCACAAGTATATGGCGTTTTAGGTCAACTTGATCCGTCGTCCCAGTGTGACCCGAGATCGGCCGAGGCCTGGCATACTGCTGTTGTCCCCCCATGTGCGAGGGCATCAAGCATTGGGCTCCGAAATCTTCCTCCGTCCACATGTACCAAAGTGTTCTCACACCTAATTGATTTGGCTGCCATACAGGAGTTATGTCTCCAACTACTATAATCACACAGAATAATTTCAGGTTTTATTTTTCTAAATTTTTCCTTTAGCACGTAAAATTATTATAGAATATTATTTGTTGGTTTGCATTATTTTTGCAGAGGTATTTTTTCGACTTTTTCAATTAGATCAGTTTTACATAAACTATCTTTTTCGCAAATCACTGCCGCTGGGTCATGCTATTATGTTTATCAAGAAAATTTCAGCGGTGGCAGCAGTGTGTGCCACCTGGTTACACATTGGATCTGAGGTCCGTTATGACGGACTAGCAGCATACGCGACTTGTGAGGACATGCTGCGCATCGTGGGAGATCCTGAACGGCTGCGTCCCAGTCGAGCACGCGCACACAATATCAAGCTAGCGCTGGCACTAGTACTACTACTAGATGCAAATCCATGAACGCTCGCATGTGTCTCTTTGGATCACTACAAAAAATAAACCAGGTGCTATTAACCCTAGTAAGTTTTTATTGTGTGGGTTTATTTTTCCCCGATGAATTATTACCCTGGTCTGTTCCATTCTCTACACACAGGGTCAAATGGTGGCCGCATTAACGACGGTCGCGTGGTGGTTCGGTCAGTTTCCGTACACAGGTCGGTGAACGCCGCATCCGGAACACGGACCGACCTGTGAATTCAGTCTTTGTCACGCCTTTACCGCATCACGCCGATGCCCTGCATCGACATTGAATTCGGCGTCAGGCCACATCTCTTTAAAAAACATTTTTCTTAAGTTAATTATGCGAGAATTTTTTTATATATTTATATTATTATTATTATTTTGACCAAAGAACAGTAGGGCAACAACCCTACTGTATGTCATTTTCATTTATAAAGGATAAAATAAAGAAGTCTTTACAATGGTTGTTGGGGGTACAACTAGAATAATGAAAGAAATACAATAAGAAAAGAAGGGAAATCTAAATTATTGAGATTAAATGTTATCAATCCAAGATGACATGCCATCTTTCAGAGATGGTTTAGCTCTCATCATGGTAATTTTGAATGATCTGATGAAATCATACTTGCATTCATTAATTGAGCAAGGAATCCCCTCAAATATCCTTCCATTTCTTTGATTCCAAATGCTCCAACATCCCACTATCATAATCTCCATAAAATGTTTGATTTTATATCTGTGATTGGCATCCATGATCATATTGTGAATGTCCAAATCTGAGTTCCATTCAATTTCAATATCCCACCAGAAACCTTGACTAAATGGGCAGGTGAATAGGAGATGCATTCTGTCTTCCATGTCTTCAGCATTGCATAATACACAAGTAGTGGAATCAAGATGCATGCTCTTTCTAGTTAAAAGGTCACATGTGTTTATCCTGTCATTAAGCATAAGCCAGCAGAAAAATTTATGTTTAGGAAGGCAGCATGATTTCCATATCCATTTAAATGTATTAGCAGCATCTTCCCCCCTCATAAGGTGTTGATAAATCATCTTGGTCATGCTCTTGTTGCTGCTCCAATTGAAATTCCAACTGTCATGCTCTTGGATGTGCCTGATATTATTTAATTCATCAGAAAGTTGATGAAATTTTTGATGTGCTTGAATGGATAGGGGTAGCTGGAATAAACTATACAAATTATCCATATCCTTGGCATCCTTGACAGATATATTTTCTTTGTAGGTAAAGGAATGTAATTCTGGAAACTTTATCTTCATAATGTCATCATTCCATTTATCTTCCCATAGCATATTGGTATCCCCAGTTTTAATATCACATATGGTCATATCTTTAAAGTCATCATACATTTTCATTC
Source organism: Triticum aestivum (assembly GCF_018294505.1). Lineage (NCBI taxonomy): Eukaryota > Viridiplantae > Streptophyta > Magnoliopsida > Poales > Poaceae > Triticum > Triticum aestivum. Next base: position 303,648,149 of record NC_057809.1, read on the forward strand.
AATCTCTCCACCAGAAAGATCCTTTGCTTCTGTTGGCATGAGGGACCTCATTATTCTGATAGTGAGCCTCCCAGATTAGTTCAACCCAGGGTACATCCATCTTGTTGTAAAATTTGTAAAGATGCTTAATAAGCAAAGCTTTGTTTTGTTCTCTCAGATTCAAAACACCAAGACCCCCTTGATTTTTTGGCTTGCATATCATCTGCCAGTTTGCCAAACATTTGCCTCCTTTGTTAATATCATTTACATACCATAAGAAATTTCTGCTTGATTTATCAACATGATCCAGAATGGTAATATGTACTTTGAGAGAGCACATGGCAAATATTGGCATCGAAGAAACAACAGAATTGATGTAAGTTAGTCTGCCAGAATAATTCATGAATCTAGCAACCCCAGATAATCTTTTGTCAATTCTGGATATGGCAGGGATGAGATCCTGTACTGTTGGCTTTGTGGTGCCCATGGGTAGACCTAGATAGGTGAAAGGAAGGCTTTCAACTTTACATCCAAATACTGTGGCAAGTCTGGTGACCTCTTGATGATTAACATTGATGGGAATCATTAAGGATTTGCTAAAATTAACAAAGAGACCAGTGGACAGACTAAACAGATTCAGAAGGTATTTGAGATGATTTAACTGGTTTTCATTGGCAGGCATAATCAATAGAGTATCATCAACATATTGAATGATTGGATAATCTTGCCCATATGCATGATTTATAGGAAGTGATAATTCCCCATTTGACCAAGCAGCATTAATAACAGATTGTAAGAGATCAGCAGTAATAACATATAATAGAGGTGAATGAGGATCCCCTTGTCTGACCCCTCTTTTACAGATGATCTTTTTCCCAGCCACTCCATTAAGTAGGATAGAAGTAGATGCAGTTCGGAGAATATTTTCTACCCACTTGATCCATCTAGGCCCAAACCCTTTTGCTTTGAGCATAGCAGTAATGGTCTTGTACTCCACCTTATCAAATGCCTTTTCAAAGTCTAATTTTAGAATGATGATGGGTTCTTTGGATTGACGGCATAAATGGAGATATTCAAAAGCATAACCCAAACAATCTTGAATATTTCTACCTTTGATAAACCCATACTGATTCTGATGTATAACTGAGGTAATAATTTTCTGAGCTCTGTTAGCCATAAGCTTAGTAATAATCTTTAAAGGAAGACTGACCAGAGAAATAGGTCTAAAATCATTCATGTTGGTAGGGTTTGATATCTTTGGAATAAGAGTAATGAAGGCAGTATTGATACTTTGAATGTCACTGTTCCCTTCAAAAAAATCCCAAATCATAGTGTAAATATCTTGTTTAATAATATCCCAGCATTTTTTTAGGAATGCACCATTGAAGCCATCAGGTCCTGGAGCTCTATCAGATGGTATATCCTTAATCACCTGGTCAATCTCCTCCATAGTGAAAGGGGCTTCAAGTGCAGATAGGTCAGATGGCTGAATAATTTCTTCCAGGTTAAATAACATATGAGGCTCAATTGACTTGCCCAGTATGTATTTGAAAGATTTCCATATTATAGTAGCCTTATGATCATGATTTTGGACAGGATTACCATCTTCATCGTTGATAAAAGTAATGTAGTTTTTCCTGTAACTCTGGGTAGCCATGGCATGGGAAAAATCAGTATTTTCATCATCCAGTTTCACGCATCTCATTTTAAATCTTGTTTTCCAATATATTCTTTTCACTTCCATTAATTTGGAAATGTGCTTCCTCAATATAATCCTGAAGTTGGCTTCCATAGTGCTGAGTATTCTTTGATCTTCAATGCCATCCAGCATAGATAAAACATAATTACAAGCAGAAATGTTGGTATTGAGTTTGGACAAGTTCTTACTCCATTTCTTGAGACCCATTCTAAGACATTTGAATCTACCAGCAACATCTTGAGCAGAATTTAACAACTGTTGGTTCTTATTCCAGCATTGTATGACAGTTTCATAAAAACCATCAAATTCCAGCATTATATTATTATTTTTGGACTGCACTATTTTACGTGTGTAGATGATCGACTTCGACTACGTCACGCGGTCAATTCGGCAAGCAGGCGTCATCGTCCCAATCGGCCTAAATTGGCTCGCATGATCACCTTGTTGGTGGAATTGCCATACCGACATGTTCGGTTGCCTCGAGGACTTCGGTATCACCAAAATAGCTCTACCTCGGCGGGTGTTCGGCGGGGCATATTTCTATTATTATTTGCTTTGCTTAAATTATTGATTATGCAATGGTTTTTTAACTTTATTATTATTACTTCTGCCTTGCACTATTTTATGTGTGCACATAATTAATTTTTGCTGCGTCACATAGTCACCTCGGCGTACGGAGTCGTCCTCTCGCCTCCATCAACCAAATTCCACCGTCACCATGGTGTGATACCCTGTGTCGCCATTATCGCGTCGTCGCTTCATCAAACTGACGTCCACCATGCCGACCTATTTCGACACGATGAGTGACGGGGGGCTTCATTGTCATGCTGCCAAACTACTCTGTCTCCTTAGCTGGACCAGGGGCTTCACCTCGGCACTTTGGCACTGTCATGCTATCACTTCATCAATCAAGCTCTTCGCTCGGGTATGTCAAGACCAGCTTGGGGGTTGGGACCTTGAGCTGCTATAAGCTCGTCCCACATCACACCGAGCACATTAACCAGTTAAATCACTTTCATGCTAAAAAACTTTCAGTTTTGAATTTTGTTCGGTTGGACCAAGCGTTATACTTTTTTGACAAAAAGTCATTTGCGAAAAACTTTCTTTGTCAAAACCTTGTTTGTCACAAAAAAAATCAAATTCCCCGTTTACTTGGGGGCTTCTTTTATGAAGCCTTTCTTCTTGCATATGATTATTAATGTAGCGCACCATTCCTTGTTCATGTATTATGCCAAAATATGCATCATGTTGACTTAAGTATTCCGCAAAGCTAGGTTGCCTGGCTCCTGTGCTTACCTCTACGTTCCCAATTGTTCGGCTAGAGAGTAAAGGGAGCACCTCTGCGATTGTTACGACCAGGTCATCCAAGCTCGTACCTCGGATGGGTGAAGCCGAAAGCTAGCGCTATTATTGTTTTCAACTATGGTCGGCACACGACGAAACTCACGCGTACACAAATCTATTGCACAAGTACCATAGTAATCATGAGCGACCAAGGAAAGGTACCATTGGGGGCACTATTTTCTTTGAAGATACTTCTTACGTTACATAAGTAATATAGCATAAGTTCCTTGGGCGTGCTTTATCTGTTATAGCCTCATGGCCTAACTGCCTGGTTACCCGAAACATCACTGATATTCTCAGTAGGCGGAGTAGGTAACACTTTTCGGCCCTTGGACGAAGAGGGAGAAGCCGACAGTCCGTTAAGACACTTTCAAAGTTCAGGCGAACGCAGATATTATATAAAGTACTTCAATATGTACAATCATTGTACATAAAATTCTTTTACCCAAGTCACTTGGGGGCTCTTAAATTAATATGAGCTGTTTTATAATAGTTGTTTTCTTGTTAGTCGCTACAAAGTCTTTTCTACCACTCCTTTCTCGACTCAGATGTATGATCAATAGCCGGGTAGCCTGGTTTCTCTCTAAAGTCTCTCACGTTTAGTTCGCCAAACTAGCCTGAGAAACACTCCACCTTCGGGATAGGGAGGTTGAAGCCGAAGGCTGACCCACTTGAAGTCTAGATATTGGATGTGTCATGTCAAAGCACCACAGAAGTACAATTTTAAGACCTATTTAGTATTGGCACCAAAATAGCTTGATTTAATCTAGACGTAAAGTTTTTTACGCATGTTTTTTGGTCTTTTGAGCTTATAACATCTTTCACCTATTTTATGTTTTCCTTTCAGGCGAGACATTCTCTGGGTTGGGGTGTTCGGCATGAAAATCTTTTCTAAAAGACTATAGTTCTGCATCTTTCCTGCTGAACACCACCTCAGTATTGTCAAAACATACATGACAGTTGAACTAGTTCCCGAGGAGGTACGATCCTAGGGTCGGCTATGTTGCCCAACCCAATTTTGGGTGGCTACTGCATTGACAATCCAAAGCAGAAAACTTAAGTGCAATATAGTTTCCAAGGAGATTACGATCGTCAGGTTGGTCGGCCGCACCCAACCTGAGTCTCGAGGATTAGGCACACCGCTTTTTGTGTCCCAAAGTATTCTGCTGAGCTAGGAGTTGATTCTCAGGCCGATTTTGTGAATCAACCTAAGTCTCAGGGGCTACTGGGATCAGCAGTCCTATGTCATCCTTCAGGTGCATCTCGGGTTTTAGACCTACACACACCTTAAGGGCTACTGGCTATATATCTCGGCAGAGAGTAAATTGCACCAATCAAAAATACTCACAAAAAATCAGCCCACAATCGGGGTGGTGCACCACCTCGGAAGCAGTCCGGCATAAAGCTCGGGCGCCAGTGGTTGGCTCCATAGAGGGCATTTCCGGCGTTAAGCCCGGCTGAATTCGTTCAATCTTTTAAGGACTGAGGTAGTTTATGACACCTCAGACATTGACCATTGTTAGAGCTCGGATGCAGTCTGGCATTGGAGATCGGAAGCGGTCCGGCATAAAGCTCGGATTTGAATGGCTCGTTCTATGGAAGACTACTCCAACATTTAAGCTCGGATAAACTCACTCAAATTTTCAGAGGCCAAGGTAATCTATGATACCTTGGATGCCGACCATCGTCAGCGCTCGGCTGTGAAAACACACTTCGGATTTAGTTCGTGTTGGAGCTCAGACGCAAGAGGATACTGCCGGCGTTGTGGGAACGGGGGTCCCCAGACATGCCTGCTTGCAGCCCACAGCGTGGCTCCACCAGCAGCCCTGTACGGCCCATGTTCACCAACAAACACTCAAGACCCAAGCCTCGCGAGGCGAACGATGCAAGACCTCCTCAGGGGCGGCCTCACCAGGCCAGATCGCGAGGGGCAGAGAGATCAAGGCAAGGGATACCTCGCAAGGTTTGTGTGATGCATGCCATGATGACTGGAGCCAGGCGGGCGCCAACGCACCTAGTGTCCTTGTTTCCTCTTTGGTGCTAAAGAGGCAAGCGCGGGCGAGGAGTCCTGAGGCATCAGGCAAAGGTTTCCGTATCGGTGCAACAAGACCAAGACCAGCAAGACAATGGGACGGAGGTCACCGTGGAGCACAAGATGGAGTCACCACCAGAGCCTTTGGCAGGCGAAGACCACCTTTTGTCAGGATAGCTTGTACTAGCTGCCCCCCTTCAAATTGGCCGTTGTGGGATCCCTTCCCGCCTAATATTTGGGAAGAGGACCCGGGCCTCTATATATAGGACTAGCCACCACCGTAGAGGGAAATCGGAGATCGGAGATCTCAGATGATCTTGGACCAGATCCATTCCACCAAAGCCACCACACTCACCAAGCACAAGAGCACCTCTCCTCAAGAGGTTGTTCTTCCCTTGTAACTATTCATCCTCAGCCCAAGAGGCAATCCACCACACCACACCGGAGTAAGGTATTACACCACATCGGTGGCCCGAACCAGTATAAACTCTTGAGTCTCGTGTTCTTTGAGTTCGTCGAGCTAGACCGTGAGATCATGGTATGTGCGAACTAGAGGGGGGAGAGATCTTCGTGCGCACCCCAGTGTTCGAACCTCAAGGGTTTTGCTGGAACCCGAACTCCGACATTTGGCGCACTAGGTAGGGGTGCGTTGAAGCCTTCCCCTTCATCAATCCGTGCTTTGCCACTCCACCGAGTTCATGGCCGATGCTCGCCAGGCCCGCACTGAGCGCCAGGCCGCCCTCGCTGCCCGTGTCGCTCAGACAGCCCCTGTCGGCGGGCCTCCCCGTCGTTCTCTGCCACCCACCGCCAACGCCGCCACCGGCCCGGTGGAAAACAAGCAGCAAGCTTCCTCGCTGCACCCCTCCGTGCGGCGAGACGGCGGCACCGCCACCCCGTCGCTGACTCCAGCCGGCTCATCGTCTCACGCTTGCCGCGCGCCCTCGGACGTGTAGGCCGCACTGCTCATGGCACGCAAGCTTCTGCGCTACCGCCAGGTCGACGACCTCTACGAGGACTGGTTGGACCGCATCGCCGAGCTCGTCAGCGCCGTGGGGGGCTCTCTTGCACCATCCCTCTCGCTGCCTCGCCCGCCCTTGGCTGCGGGCGATGTGGCTCACGGAGCGCCTCTGCCCCGTCCGCACCAAGATGGCGCCCTCGCGCCGAGACGTGCGGCTCATGGAGCGCCTCCGCCTCCTCCGTGTCAAGACGGCGTCCTCGCTCCAAGATGTGCAGTCCCGCGGCGTGATCCACCATGCCGTGTGCCTGCGCACGAAAAAGAAGCTGCCAAGAGGTTCCCCGTCCGCAAGAAAATGCTCCACCACTCCCAGCACCACCACGTCAGGACCGCTTGACGCGGTAGCTCCATGCGCCACTTGCCGTGGCGGCGCACGGGCGCCAAGATCAAGCTCCACCTCCATGACGTGCCCTGGTGGCCATGGCAGGCTGTCGCGCCTTCACTCCTGAGCTGCGTAGCGTCGTCTAGCCAGGCAAGTACAAGCCGGACCTGCCTCCTCGCTACGACGGCGCCACTGACCCTGCGGAGTTCTTGCACATCGAGGCGGCCAACAGCGATGAAAAGGTCATGGCGAACTGGTTTCCCGTGGCTCTTAAGGACAGCGCTCGCTAGTGGCTCCTGAACCTGCCCTCGGGCTCGATCTCCTTCTGGGACCAGATGTGCGACAGCTTCGTCGCCAACTTCCAGGGCACTCGCGACCGCCCGCCAGCTGCGGGTGACTTGCGCCGCATGAAGCAACAGCCGGGAGAGACCCTACAGAAGTACATCCAGCGCTTCAACAGCATGCGCCTCAAGATCCCCAAGGTGATAGACGAGGCCATCATCTCAGTGTTTTTCGACGGTGTCCGCGACGTCAAGATCAAGGAGGAGCTCGCCATCCATGAGGAGCTGTGCACGACTTTGGAGCTGTTCAACATAGCAACCAAGTGTGCAAGAGCCGAGGAGGGGCGTCTCTCCCTCCTCGAGGTCCCTGCCGTGGATCCGCAGGAGAAGAAGGTCAAGGTCAAGGAAGTGAAGTGCAAAGGGGTGGCCGTACTCATAGCAGAACCAGATACCAAGCGCGGCCGAGACCTCCCCAAGTCGTCCAAGGGCAGTCGTATGTTATGCGCCTTCCACAACGGCCGCAACCACAACACCAACGATTGTCAAGAGCTCGGGGCCATTCGAGATGGACGCTTCGGTCGACGCCCCAAGAACAACGACCGGGTCTACGGCCGAGGAGGTGGACGAGGTGGAGGACGTTGGGATGATCGTGGGCCACGCCAGGAGTGGCGCGGCCAGCCTTGCGAGGACTGCTGGCAGGATCGGCCTTGTGAGGGCGCCTGGAGGGATCCGCCTCGTGAGGACCGTCCTCAGGGAAACCCTGTTCTCCCTCTGTTGCCGCCACCGCCAAGGAGGAATGACGACCACCAGAAGGACGAAGGGGCTGGGGGCTTCCAGGAGCCACGCGCCATCGCCTGCATCTTGGGTGGCGCTCAATCCCCAGCTTCCCAGCGCATCTTCAAGTAGTTCTCTCGCGAGGTGAATGGAGCCCTCCCCAAGCTCGGGGCCACGCGCCCGCTCAGATGGTCCAAGTACGCCACTGCCTTTAGATCGGCGGACCATCTCAAATGCGCAGCAACCACCGGCATTCTCCCGATGCTCTGTTTACCCGTCGTCAGCAATGTCCAAGTCACCAAGACCCTCACCGACGGCGGAGCAGGGCTCAGTGTCCTGTCCATCGAGATGTTCGACAGCCTTCAAGTGCCATACGATCAGCTCCAGCCCACCAAGCCTTTCTTAGGAGTGACTGACGGCTCCACCACCCCGATAGGGCAAATTCGTCTCCTTGTCACCTTCGGTCAGCGCGACAACTACCACACCGAGCTCGTCGACTTCGACGTCGCCCACATCCGCCTGCCGTACAATGCCATCCTCGGGTATCCAGCCCTAGCCAAATTCATGGCAGTCACCCACCATGGCTACAACGTCCTCAAGATGCCGGGAAGCGGCGGAATCATCATAGTCTCCTGTGAGGAAAGAGACGCGGTGTGCTCCCTCCAGCATGCCTTCCAAGCTACAGCAGTCGAAGACCCTGGCAGCGCATATGTGCAGTACCCTCCTGAGGCCAACCCCAAGAAGAAGAAGCTACTCCGCACCGGGCCTCAAGGGAGCGGCGCCACCTCAGGATTTGCGCCCGTGCATGTGGTGCCTCCCTCCCTTGCATAGGGAGGTGCACCCAGCGCCATCCTCGGGCAGGGCTCGGGGGCTCTCTTCTGGAGGGCATCGGACTTGACCAACATCACGAGGGAAGCGCTCGGGCACCTCGTGGAGGCGTGCTTCGCGACACGTTTCCCTCGGGAGGACACCAAGTGAGGAGCGCCCGGCGCTCAGGAGTTCATCGTCAGGACCACTCAGGAGCTTCAGGAAGCAAGGGCAATACGCGGCGACCGCCACCCACCTGGCGCTGCTCCCCATCCAGACGAGGGTGGAGAGCTGCGCGTTTGCATCGACATCCTAGGGCTCAACAGGGCTGCATCTCAGGAGCGCTTCTGGCCCTCGCGTGATGGCCGGTGTGAGGGACCACCTCACAGCTACGTTTGCATGCTGTTCGGCCTGCCGAGCATGACAGCCGCCTTCTAGCGTGATCTGCGGAGCATCCTGGCAGGTCAGGAGGCCAGGCACCACGTAGTCCTGGCGGAGATGGAGACGGTCCTCAGGAGGCCACCTGAGCCTCCAGAGCCTCCCGAGGCTCTGGGTCTCGACTGCTTGTGAGGAGCGACTTCTTCGCCACGTGTCTTCGGCTACCCTAACACTCCTTCGACAACCAAACCAGGTGACATTTTCCAAGTTTATTTAGCTGGGAGCGCCCCCTAGGCTGCATTGTTCCCAGGCCGCGTGGGTCTGTCCTTGCGGCATGTGTCCACCTGCATCTTTAATTCACCCTGCTGGGGGCACCCCTCGGGCTGCATCATCCCCAAGCCGCTCGGGCCTGACCCAGTGGCATGTATCATTCTTGCATTTACCTAAGCCAGTTCGCTTTTCATGCATAATCTATCTATGGTCATAAAGCTTGCTTGATTATCGCCCGCCACGGGAATCTCTCATGCTGGCATGGCACTTGTGCTCGGGTGCGTCCCTGCAACACTGACAAATCTGAGCGGTCGAGCTTTGGCTCGTGGCACGCCCGCGCATGTCACCTCACCTGGCCCTTAGTGTCTTCACCTCCTTGCGAAGCAACCAGTGGCGGACCGGTGATCATCATAGCAATTTGTGCCCTTCCTCGCGCTAACTTGCAGGAACCTCCTAAGGACTAAAGCAGGCGGTACCACAGGCTCTCTCTCTCTTCTCCCATGCAATTCGCTTGCGTGTTAAAAGGGGGGCTCCTGAGCATCGTGACTCAGGAGCTTTTACTGGCTCTCCAGCCCTCACCCCCTGGCCTTGACCATGACATCGCGACCTGGCATACCAGCGGCAGCTGAGCTTGCTCGAGGGCCGGGACCTGAGGACGTAGAGAACACAAAAGAGCATGGAGAAGGGGGGAGGCTCGCACGGGCCTAACCTAGCTACTCGACAGCGGCCGATGCACAAGTCTGGCGCAACACGAGGAACCAGCTCTGAAATGCCAAGATAAGTCTCGCGCATGGATCAACCCAGCGCTACGAAGTAAGATACTCGCCTTTCGCTGCCCTACTGCGGTAGCGTTGCCTCCGTTTCCCATCCTTAGGTAGCTGCTTGCGCGCTAAAGGGGACCTCTTGAGCATCGCGCCTCAGGAGCTCTTACTGGACCTCGGGCCGCTCACCTCCTGGCCTTGACCACGTCATTGCGACCTAGCATACTAGCGACAGCTGCAGCCTTCCTGGGGACCGGGACCTGTCGGCGTAGAACACCAAGCTTCCACGGGATTGGAAAGGGGAGACCGAGCCTTAGCAGGACATGCGTTCGCAAATTTTCATATAAAGGATAATATCAACAAAAGACATCGCAGACCATTTACACGCCCCCATAGGGTCCGTTTGAATTCCTCACATGGAACAAAAAGAAGGGAGTTCCTATCTACATGCGCCTAACATCGCCGACGCCATCATCAACAGTGGGCCTCCGGAGGCCGGCGCCAACCCCATCCAGATCAGCGACGGCGGCGGCCGGATGCTACAGCCTTGCTCCGGGACCGGCCGGATGCTACAGCCTTGCTCCGGGACCGGCGAGAGCTCGGGGGCATGTACCTGTTGTCGCTTGTCTCCAGAGTCTCGACAAGCTCGGGAGAGTCATTGGACCACCAGCATTCACCACTGTCGCTGGAGGAGCTGCTGGTGAGCCCAGTGGCAGGCTCGACATTGGCTGCTCCGTCGTCCTGACGACCCCCCTTCAGGACAGCACTCCAAGCGGCGGCCTTCCTTGTCGAAGACCTTGAATAACATCGTGGAGGCGCCGTCATACTTGAAGTGGATGGCGAGGGCGCCTTCTGCACGGCAGACTCGGGCGAGCTTGCCCCACCCGCGAGCCATGAAGATCTTCCCAGAGGATACGGCTTCAACCTCCACTCTAGTCACCGGGGCATCGCAGTCGGCATGCTGCAACCAAAGCTCAAGGGGGCCCCTCGGCAGCATCTCGGCGGTGAAGAACCGCGGGAAACGAATCCAAGTGCATGGAGGCATTGCCACCCACAGCATGAACTCATGCGAGGAGTCCATGGCATGGACCCCTGGGCGACGGCATGCGTCACCGCGGCGCGGCAACTATGGCCCTGGCGCGGGCGATAGCGTTCGTCGCCCCTCCCTCCGAAACCCGCATGTTGGGCATACAAGGGCAATGGATACCCTGGAGGTGGCCGCTCGTACCATGGCCGCGACACTTCCAGCCTCATGACAATGTCTCGACGATGAGACAGCCTCTTCTTCGGCGGAAGTGGCTCGGGCTCGTCGAGGGGAGTCTTGCCCTTCTCCGCGGTCGAGAACCTCCGTATCGGCGCCATGGTCGATGCAACAAGCGATGAAGCGAGGAAGAAGAAGGAGCGGGAGAATCAAAGGGAAGAGATGGGCGACAGGGGCTCCGCCCCCTCTTCCCATTTATAGCCAAGGGGAGGCCCACCACCGGCCTCCACGATCTAAGATAATAATGATCTTTTTCTGCATGCAGCAAGGACTCGTCAAGTCGGTCAGTTGCCGAGGCATCGTGGGGAAGTGGAGACGCCCACGTACAATTTGTAGCCACACACCAATCCGTGGTCGCAAGCTGTTGGGGCCCGCGGCGCTCCGCACTTGCCCTTTGGCTTCGCCTCGAAGCTAAGCCCGAGCGCGCCTTGGGCCCGGGGTCTACTGTCGGTGTTCTGGGAACGGGGGTCCCCAGACTTGCCTGCTCGCGGTCCGCAGCGTGGCTCCACCAGCGGCCGTGTAAGACCCATCTTCACTAGCAAACACTCAAGACCTCGCGAGGCCGACGACACAAGACCTCCTCAGCGGCGGCCTCACCAGGCCGGCTCGTGAGGGGCGGAGGGATCAAGGCAAGGGACACCTCGCGAGGTTTGTGTGACGCATGCCATGACGACTGGAACCAGGCGGGCACCAGCACGCGCTATGTCCTCATTTCCTCTTTGGTGCTAAAGAGGCAAGCGCAGGCGAGGAGTCCTGAGGCATCAGGCAAAGGTTTCCATATCGGTGCAACAAGACCGCAGGATAGCAGGACGGAGGTCACCGTGGAGCCCAAGACGGCGTCACCACCAGAGCCTTTGGCAGGCGAAGACCAACTTTTGTCAAGATAGCGTGTACAAGTTGTGTCCATTCAAATTGGCCATTGTGGGATCCCTTCCCACCTAATATTTGGGAAGAGGACCCGGGCCTCTATATATAGGACTAGCCACCACCGTAGAGGGAGATCAGAGATCTCAGATGATCTTGGACCAGATCCATTCCACGAAAGCCACCACACTCACCAAGCACAAGAGCACCTCTCCTCAGGAGGTCGTTCTTCCCTTGTAACTGTTCATCCTCAGCCCAAGAGGCAATCCACCACACCACACTGGAGTAAGGTATTACACCACATCAGTGGCCCGAACAAGTATGAACTCTTGTGTCTCGTGTTCTTTGGGTTTGTCGAGCTAGGCCTTGAGATCATGGTGTGTGCGAACTAGAGGGGGGAGAGATCTTCGTGCGCACCCTAGTGTTCGAACCTCAAGGGTTTTGCCGGAACCCGAAATGCGACAGATACCTTGAATGCCGAATAGTGTTGGAGCTCGGCTGTGAAAATATGCCTCGAATTTAGTTCGGCATTAGAGCTTGGACGCAAGAGGACATCATCCCACGGGAAACACTTACAAGGCATTGATAAAGGCCGGTAGCTTAGAGGGGCTCCTCGGATGCCTGACATGTAAACTCTTCGGATTCAGCTCAGTGATCGTCAAGATCGGACATGGGAAGATTTATTGAACCAGTTTTCAAGACCGAGGATTGAAGAAGAAGAATTATTCGGAAGAACCATGGAGAGTCCTCAACTTGAAGACCAGTTTAGGGGGCTACTAAAGGTGTCCTGGACTAGGGGGTACTCACCACATCGTCTCCTGACCAGTGGGTCGGGCCGAGGACCCCCATGATGATTCACTAATGGGCCACTTCGGGTGCTCATGTCCAATACAAGGAGGATTCCACAATGCTTGGCACACAAAACAAGGATTCCTCTAAACCCTAGGCCTACGGTGCATATATAAACCGAGGCTAGGCTAGTCAATAGACAATCGGAGATTCATTATTACAATCTCATGGTAAATACATGTACTATGTACTATCCTCATATCAATACAATCAAAAGCAGGACGTAGGGTATTATCTCCTTGAGAGAGCCCGAACTTGGGTAAAATCCTGTGTCCATGTTACCATCACTCCAAGACGCCTAGCTTAGGATCCCTACTACAAGATCCGCCGGTTTTGACACTGATAGTCATCCCTGCACGCTCGCCGGGAGCACGTGAACACGCGAGCCGTGCTTGTCGTAGCGCGTGAGCTGCTGCGGTGCATGTTAGCTGAAGGCAGCCATCATGCCTTGCTCTCTCACGTCACTCAACTGCTCGACGCTGCTTGTGAGGGTGCGGCGCCTTTTTGCATCATGCTGGCTTCACGGACGCCTCCGGGCCCCCACGCACGCCCCTGTTGCGTCTGCTCGTCCCCTCAGGAGGAGACTGGAGGACCCCGCAGAGGCAGCTCGGCATATGGTGCCGCCCACCTGACCCAAGAGGCGCGCCACCAGGAGGCAGCCAGGGCAGGCGGCCTCCACCGCGACAACAATGAGGAGCTGCTCCCAAGCTGGTGAGGTAGGATATCAGAGATGGCGGACAACAGAGTAGAGGGGCTGGGGCTGATTTCAGGGTAATGGCCCTTGGTGCCTCTGTACTACCGTTGGAGGGCACGTCGTACGAGCAAAGGAGAAGCTCATACGCGTTCCCCCCGCCAGCCCGGACGTCAAGATCGCCAAGGTCACGTGGAGTAGGGACCCCTTACGAGCAAACTCAGCGCCCTGCCAGCACCTTCGACGACAACAGCCAATGGTTACAACCAATATCCTTAGGACATGATTGCGCTAACCTTGAATCGCAGGTGAACCACGCCACACACCTCAGGACGTTGGCCCTGCCCCATGCATGTTAAAACACACTGGGGCTACGCGGGGGGAGCCTGGCGCTAGAGCTTCCCCTGGGCTGCACAACGCAGGGCGGCACCACGACGGTGGCGTGCGCCGTCTAGAGGTAGGTTCTCCGCTGAGGAAGGCACCGACAAGCCCTTCCCCAGGTAGAGGGCATGTGATCGCCTGACCACCGCCAGTGTAGCCCCTTGGTCTCATCCTTGGTTTCTGTACGCCCCAGCAGTGGTCGGGGGATGCGCAGGGCGGGGTCCCAGCCAAGAGCAAGGAGTGCCCCTCAAATCGCCGCCCGTGACACTCTCATGTAATAATGAGTGGGGTTGTACATGCCCCAGAGTCCCCTGAGCTCCGCCCTCGGGCCTCACGGGGGCTCCGACCCATGTCCAAGTGGAAGCCCCACTCTCCGTGCTGGCAGTCGACACTATCCCCCAATGACTATGCCCAGGCCTAGTGGAAGCACTGAGCACCGCGCAGGTGAGAATACTAGCATAGGCGCCGGACGTGACTGTTTCCTTTGCCCTTATTCTGTAACCCAATTTGTTGTCTTTGGTTTGGAGTTTCACGTGCTTATTAAAAGAAAACGGTGGAAATTTTTTGATTAGCGGTGTTCTCTGCTCTTTTATTTATGTTTGGAAGGCATGGCTCCTCCTGCTACTCCCTCCGTGAGCAGGGGCTGGATGTGGTGTGCGCATCTAGGCTAGCCTGAGCACGTCAAGGCCCCCTCAGGGCCTAGGGCATAACTGCAGCAGGCCCGCCTGCGTGCACACCTAGCCAAAGCGTTGGCGTCTAGCTCCTCGCGTTGCGCCCTCGAGCAGGCCAGTAGGCACGCCAGGAGGCCTTAGGATCTCGCGATCCCTCGGAGGGCATGCCTCATGAGGAATGCGTGTCTGTGATACAAGGACCCTCCCAAGGTCACAAACACAAAAGATAAGTCACGCCAACTACTCTAGTCGGGAGCCCTCCGGCTCACGGCGACACATTTCGAAATTAACCTAGAGGGCCTATCATTGTTCCATACATTATAGGAGAGCTCACTCCAAAAAATTGTTTCACGCCAAGGGACCGTTCCCAAAAACTTTGTAGGAAAGCAGGGAAGTACAAACCCAGCGGGGTGTGCTATCACCGTCATTGTCATCGTCATCTGCTCCATCTTGTTCAGTTGCGAGTGTAGTCACGTCGTTGGCAAGGGAAAATACCTTGATTGGGTCGTCCACCCAGCTCGCCAGGTCACCCTGGGTTACCTTGGTTACGGGGTCTATCGCGGCATTGAAATCGAAATACGGATGGAGGCTAAGAAGATAGATGAAGATGCGCAAGAATGGGCGCCCAAGGAGATCCCGGCTCTTCTCTTCGACGAGCTGGCATGCCCTCGCAGCCCTGCCTTCAAGGCAGGCCACGACTTGGGTGAAGAAGAGGAGGTAGCCAGCATTGTCGGCTTCGTACGGGTGGGTGACGTTCCCCTCGCAGATGGTGTCCAAGGCCCGGTTGGCCCTGATCCTGAGGTCTTCGAGCATCAAGGAGCGCTCGCGCCGCAGCGTCGCGATGGCTCGCGTCATCCGTAGCCCTTTCCACAAGGGACGTGACACCCACGACCTGCTACTGAAGCGAGGACAGCTCAGCCTCGGCGGTGACCCGGGCTTCTACGGCGGCCTTCCCGCGCCGCTCTACCGCAACTAGCTCCACCTTGAGAGCATCGTCCTTGCCCTGTAGCTTGACCTGCCACTGTTTGAAGCGAGTCTCCTGGAACCCTAGCTTTCGGCGGTATTCTTCAACGAGGGCCTTGCAGATCCCCGCCACCTTCTGGTCGACCTCTGGCTGAATTCTCGCCTCTCGAGAGGCAAGGGCGTCCTCGGCCGTGGCTACTTGGCGCTCCATCACCTCCAGTCGCTCGGGCTCCAAGCTGTGCTCCAACGCCTCGAGCGCCAGCGCCTCCTCGTGAGCCCGAATCCCAGCCGTGTCTATGGGGGTCCCGCCTGGTGGCGCTTGTCGGATTTCGGGTTCCGGCAGACCCTTGAGGTTCGAACACTGGGGTGCGTGCAGAGATTCCGCCTTCTACCTACCTGCACCCCTCCGCCTCGCCAAGATCTAAGCTATGGAAAGAATAGCACAAGAGACACAGCTGTGGTGTAATACCCTACTCCAGTATGTGGTGTGGTGGATTGCCTCCTGGGCTGATGATGATGAGCAATACAAGGAAGAACAGCCTCGCGAGGGTCTGTTCTTGGCTGAGGGGATGAACTGCTAGGAGGAATTCAGTCACCCCTCTCTCTCTCTCTCTCTCTCTTCTCGATTCTCTCTCTGATTTCGATTTTGACCCCAGCTTGTTTCTGGGTTGGCCGATTCTAGATCCCCTCTACCCTGGGGGTGGCTAGTCCTATTTATAGGCAAAGGCCTTGGGCCTCTTCCCAAATTTTGAGTGGGAAGGGCGCCAACAATTGGCCATTTTGGAGGGGAATATCTGGTACACTTATCCTGACTAAAGTTGGTCCTTGCCTACCAAAGACTCTGGTGGTGATGCTGGCTTGGGCTCCACAATGACTTCCTCCCTGCCGTTGGACTGGTCTTGGTCTCGTTGCACTGAAACGGGTTCCTTTGCTTGATGCTCTCGCCTGCGCTTGCTCCCTTTGCACCAAAGAGGGAAGGGGGACACTGCACAGGCTGGCGCCCGCCTGGCACCCTTGGTCGTCATGGCTTGGGTCACGGGCACCGCATGAGTTACCCCGCTGTAACACCCCGGATATGATTTTCCCAATATGTACTCCAACTCTTGACGTTTCCGGCATTGAGTTATTTTATTTTCTCGGGTTCGGGTTTTTGTCTCCATGTGTTGTTATCGTTGTCATGCATCTCATATCATGTCATCATGTGCATTGCATTTGCATACGTGTTCATCTCATGCATTCGAGCATTTTCCCCGTTGTCCGTTTTGCATTCCGGCTCTCCGTTCTCCTCCGGTGGTCATTTCTACTTTTCTTTCATGTGTGGGGATTAAACATTTCCGGATTGGACCGAGACTTGCCAAGCGGCCTTGGTTTACTACCGGTAGACCGCCTGTCAAGTTTCGTACCATTTGGACTTCGTTTGATGCTCCAACGGTTAACCGAGGGACCGAAAAGGCCTCGTGTGTGTTGCAGCCCAACACCCCTCCAAGTTGGCCCAAAACCCACCAAAACCCTCTCCATCATCTAGAGCATTCGATCACGATCGCGTGGCCGAAAACCGCACCTTATTTGGACACTCCTAGCTCCCTCTACCTCTATATAAATAACCCCTCCTCAAAATTCCGGATCTCCCCTTCCAAACCCTAAAAAAATCGTCTCTGCCGCCACCGGACACGTCCGGACAGAGCCGGATGCGTCCGCTGCCTCCGCCGACCAACCCGGTGCTGCCACGTGGCCCGGGTGCCCCACTTTGCCGCTGCCACCGACGCGGACCCGCAGGCCCAGCGCCGGCCCTCCCCGCCGCCAGGACCGGGCCTCTCCACCGCGCAGCCTTTCCGCTTGGCCGTCGCCCGGCCGTCCCCGCCGGCGTTCGTCCGCCGCCGCCTCGCCTCA
>NC_057809.1:303665856-303675215 GCF_018294505.1 Triticum aestivum
GGCGCAGCTCCGGCGAGCGCCGCCCCGCCGCCTCTCGACCGCCCGGCGCCATCTCGCCGCACTACCACCTCCTCACCGCCCCGGCAAGTTCGCCGACGTCTTCTCCGGCGAACCTCAAAGAACGCGCTGCCGCTACAGTGCAGATCTCAGATCCAAAACTCTCGGGTTGACTTTTTGCCCGAAACCCTAACTATTTTGCCCCTGTTCATCGTGACGTAACTTTGCATACGTTGCTCCATTTTGGGCATATAGCATATCGAAATATTCGTCTCAGAGAGCACATCATTTCATCTCATTGCATCATTTTCATTTGAGCTCATCTTGATGCCCGAAATGCTGTTGGAAGAGTGCTATTTGAGATAATTGTCAGATCTGCTGCTCCAATTAGATATTTGTCATTTTTGCTATGATTAATGTGTGCATGATATGCCCCTGAGCTCTACATGTGTTTTGTTATATGTTTTGCCATCTATCCAAAGGTGCAATCCATGTATTTTTGTGATGTGTGTGGTGACTAGCACAAGCTTGCAAAGTGGAGCATTCGTTAATGCTGATTTCAGGGACTTAGCATTTCCACTAAGTCCTTGAGTTGTTTATCTCAATATGCCATATGTTCTTGTCATTTCCTAGTGATCCATGCCTCTTTTGAGGATGATCAGTAAGGATGTTTTGTTAATCTTGTAGTGCCATATCCATCCATGTCTTTGTTTGCAATTATGGAGCACCCTAGCTAGAGTCAGTCGAGCTCTATTTTTGCTATTTTGTGAATCTGGGCAGATTGTCTACTTGTTAGCGATTTTGCCGAGGATGTTGTAGTTGATCCGTGCATGCTATGTTATTGTTCTTGCCATGTCTAGCTTGTATTTTGTGTATTTTTGATGGTTGCATGCTTAGATTGTCATGACTTGCTCTGTAGTGAGTGCATCGAGCTCGTTAACATGCCTACTTGATATCTGTTTCAGCATGCTCCAGTTTTCACTAAGTCTGAGAACTGATTATATTTTTGCCTTGTTCACATGCTTGCAAATGTATTTTCTGATCTCTTTTGGCTCAAGGTCACTAAGGGACTTTTGTTAAACTCTTTGAGTAGCTACATGTCATGCTTTACTTTGCCATGTTCAGGTCCTGTAGCATACAGTTTTCATGCTCCAAAGAGTGCTATCTGATCTGAAATTCCAGACAAGTGTTAATTTCACTGTCTGAAATCTGTTTACCAAATGCATTTTTGCCATGCTTCTTTGAACCTGTTAATGGATGAATTGGCCGTAGCTCAGTGCTAGTCTTTTGTTAAGCATCATGAGTGGATCCCTGCCATGTATTTTGATGCCATGTTTGAGTGTTGTAGCATGTTCATCTTGTTGCATCTAGTCGACTACTTGCTGTAAATCGCAGAACGTGGTCATATTTGAATTGCTTGCCATTTCCAAACCGTAACTCCGATTCCGGCGCTCTTTATATCGTTTTCAAGAGATTTCATCTCACCTTTCCAGTGGCGCACTTGGATTTCCAAGTTGAGGCCAGGTTTGTGCATTCCTTGTCAAATCTTGCATATGCATCACATATTGCATCCCGCATAGCATACCATCTTTGCATCATATTGTTTGAGCCTTGCACGCGGTTGATTGTGTCCTTGTTGCTTGTTTGTCTTGTTTGGGTAGAGCCGGGAGACGAGTTCGCTAACGAGGAGCCCGTTGAGTTTGCTTTCGAGGATCCAGTCAACTTTGACAACTTTGCAGGCAAGGTTATCATACCCTCGAAATCACTACTATCTTTGCTTTGCTAGATGCTCGCTCTTTTGCTATGCCTATGCTACGATGCCTACCACTTGCTTATCATGCCTCCCAAATTGCCATGTCAAACCTCTAACTCACCATGTCCTAGCAAACCGTTGATTGGCTATGTTACCGCTTTGCTCAGCCCCTCTTATAGCGTTGCTAGTTGCAGGTGAAGATTGGAGACCGTTCCTTGTTGGAGCATAATTTACTTGTTGGGATATCATTATATTGCCATGTTATCTTAATGCATCTATATACTTGGTAAAGGGTGGAAGGCTCGGCCTCTCGCCTAGTGTTTTGTTCCACTCTTGCCACCCTAGTTTCCGTCATATCGGTGTTATGTTCCCGGATTTTGCGTTCCTTACGCGGTTGGGTTATAATGGGAACCCCTTGATAGTTCGCCTTGATTAAAGCTTTTCCAGCAATGCCCAACCTTGGTTTTACCATTTGCCACCTAGCCTCTTTTTCCCTTGGGTTTCCGGAGCCCGAGGGTCATCTTATTTAAACCCCCCCGGGCCAGTGCTCCTCTGAGTGTTGGTCCAACCTAGAGCCCCTTGCAGCGCCACCTCGGGGAAACTCGAGGGCTGGTTTTAGTTGTACGGATTGCTTATCCGATTGTGCCCTGAGAACGAGATATGTGCAGCTCCTATCGGGATTTGTCGGCACATTCGGGCGGTGTTGCTGGATTTGTTTTAACTTGTCGAAGTGTCTTGTAGAACCGAGATACCGAGCCTGATCGGAATGTCTCGGGAGGAGGTCTATTCCTTCGTTGACCATGAGAGCTTGTCATGGGCTAAGTTGGGACTCCCCTGCAGGGATTTGAACTTTTGAAAGCCGTGCCCGCGGTTATGGGCAGATGGGAATTTGTTAATGTCCGGTTGTAGATAACTTGAACCTTAATTTAATTAAAATGAATCAACAGTGTGAGTTACCGTGATGGTCTCTTCTCGGCGGAGTCCGGGAAGTGAACACGGTGTCGGAGTAATGCTTGCCGCAGGATGTCCTCTAGTTACTCGTTCGCGCTTTGCCTCCTCTTCTCGCTCTCTTTTGCGAACAGGATAGCCACCATATATGCTAGTCGCTTGCTGCAGCTCCACATATTTTACCTTGCCTTACCTATGAGCTTAAATAGTCTTGATCACGAGGGTGCGAGATTGCTGAGTCCCTGTGGCTCACAGATTACTTCCAAACTAGATGCAGGGCCTGATGACTCCGTTCCAGATGACGCGCTTGAGCTCAAGTGGGAGTTCGACAAGGACTCACGCCGTTACTACGTGTCTTTCCCTGATGATCAGTAGTGGTTCCCAGTTGGGGTGATCGGGACCGTGTCGCATGTTGGGTTATCTTTTATTTTGGCACCATAGTCGGGCCATGAGTGTTTTATTGATGTAATGCTATTTATGTACTTTGATTGACGTGGCGAGTGTAAGCCAACTATGTATCTCCCCTTTTATTATCTATATTACATGGGATGTTGTGAAGATTGCCTAACTTGCGACATTGCTTTCAATGTGGTTATGTCTCTAAGTCGTGCCTCGACACGTGGGAGCTATAGACGCATCGAGGGCGTTACAAGTTGGTAATCAGAGCCTTCCCCGATCTTACGAGCCCCCATTGCTTGATCGTTTTTAGCAGCCGAGTTGTGTCTAGAAAAATGTTTTGAGTCATTTAGGAATTATATATCAGAGAGTTTAGGAATTCTTTTTACTGCCCAGTCACCTCATCGCTCTGGTAAGGCATCCTGACATAGAGTTTTGACTCTTCTCTTCTCAAATTTCACAAAATTTTAGGATCACGCGGGTATCTTGGAATCGTTCCGATGGTTTTGTGACGAGAACATTGTTCTTGGTGCCTCCTATCTTTAGGGGTTGTGGCAGTGTCCCGGGGAGTTGAGCTCCGAGGTGTTGTCATCACAATTTTATCGTTACAGTTCTGGAATACCTGAGTTTAGTACACCGACATCGAAAATCTCTTTTATGCAGTTCGTTGGTGAGATAACCTCGACGCCACCCAGTACTGGGGCGGGAGTTCGGGAGTATCACCATAACTTGTATAACAGATGCTTTTCGAAGGTTGAGGTAGATGGTTTCCGAAGTTTTTCTCGGTTATGTGTTGAAGGACGGATACAACTGGATGTAGGATTTGCTAGATTTGAGTGAGATATTATGCTTCCCCTGTATCCCCAACACCTGATTGCATAACTGGAAAGATTCGGGAGTTTCATAGGTGGGAATTCTTGTAGCTCTAGTTCTTCTTCCACGGATATTTGGTTTGAGATTAGGATTTCTTACGGAGTATTCGTTCTTGATCCGTACCTTGTTGATTTATTCCTCTACCTAAATTCTAAGTGGCTTCTGAATTTATGGATATGTGACCATCTCAAGTGGAATGCATTCGTTCATTTTGTACGGATGTGAAGACTATATGTTGCAATTTCAACCCGTTGGATTCAGCTTCATTTTATCTGTCAATATGCTAACGGTGTCACCCTCTTCAGGATGGCTCCCGCTAAGAGCAGTAATCAAAATCAGAATCAGAATCAGGATCCGCCAACACCTCCTCCTCCTCCGGAGGCATGGCAAGCAGTGATGGCCGCAACCAGTGCAAACACATAGTTGATCATGCAATTTCTTCAAGAGCGCAATCAAGCGAACCAAGGCAACCAAGGCAACAATCAGAATCACTTTGCTACACTCAACCAGTTCCTTGCTAACGGGCCAAAGACTTTCAGCAATTGTGTTGAGGCAATTGATGCTGACGATTGGCTCGTGGATCTGTGCAAGCATTTCGAGTGCAGTAACGTCAGGCCTGAGGACTTTGTCAAGTTCGCTTCCTTCCAACTCAAAGACCAAGCTGCAGAATGGTTCCAGTAGTACAAGGATTCCAGAGGAGGCCGTGTGATTACCTGGGATGAATTCCGTCAAGACTTCAAAGCTCATCATATTCCTCAGAGCGTGGTTGAAAGCAAGCGTGAGGAATTCCACAACCTGAAGCAAGGCTCTTTGTCTATCTATCACTACAACAAGTTGTTTCAAAAGCTCGCCTGCTTTGCTAAGCAGGACGTCCCTGACGAGAAGAGCATGATATACCAGTTCAGGGGTGGTCTCAGAGAAGAAATCCAGCTAGCTCTTGTTCTCTTTGAGCCCTTGAGGTACGATGAGTTCTACAACATGGCATTGAAGCAAGAGGCCGCTCAACTGAGGTGTGATGCTTCCAAGAAGCGAGTCAGAGATGCTACTCCTTCTTCCTCTAGTCAAGTGGCCAAGCAGCAGAAGTATTGGCTTCCTCCTCCTCCGATCCGTCAGCCGTATCAGCAGAAGAACAAAGGTGCCAGTGGATCTTCCCACCCACCCAACCCTGGCTTTCAGAACAAGACTTCGTCTCAAGCTCCAAGATCGAGTGCTCCGTATCACCGTCCGCTTTCAGAGGTCACGTGCAACAAGTGCCAACAGAAGGGTCACTATGCCAACAAGTGCTTCAACCAGAGGCGTCTCCCTCCTCCTCCTCCTGTGAGATCGGCAAGTACAGCTGTGGTCAAGCATAACCCCAAGCACGCCAAGGTCAACATGCTAAATGCAGCTCAGGCAGAGGACTCATCAGATGTGATTATGGGTAACATTCCTGTTAACGATATTCCAGCTAAAGTTCTTTTTGACACTGGTGCATCGCATTGTTTCATCTCGATACCTTTTGCATCTAAGCATGATTTTTTTACTCAAGTGTTGTCGAAACCGTTGGCTATTGTCTCTCCGGCCCGTCAAATGACATCTCAAGTATGCGTTCCAGATGTTACAATCACTTTGGGTGACTATAAGTTCTTGTCTTCTCCAAATGTTCTTGGTGACTCAGACATTGATCTTATTCTCGGAATGGTTTGGCTTTCTAAGCACAAGGCGCATCTTGATTGTGCAGCCAGGCAGATTCAATTGACTCATTCGTCTGAGGATGTAATTGTCTTTGCCGCTCATGATGATACCATCCGCCTGTTTTCTCTCAGTGAGAAGGGTGAACTGGATGCTATCTCGCAAATTCCAGTCATTTGCGAATATCAAGACGTCTTTCCAGAAGAGCTTCCAAGAATGCCTCCGCACCGGCCAGTTGAATTCGTCATCGATCTTGAGCCTGGTATGGAACCTGTGTGCAAGCGTCCTTACAAGCTCGGACCTGAAGAGTTGAAGGAGCTGAAGAAACAACTCAATGTTCAAGAGAGAATGGGCCTCATCCGACCTAGTTCTTCTCCATGGGGTTGTGGTGTTCTTTTTGTGAAGAAGAAGGATGGAACGGACCGACTTTGTGTTGGTTACCGTCCATTGAACAAGAAAACCATCAAGAACAAATACCCACTTCCCAACATCAACGAGCTGTTCAAACAACTCAAAGGTGCCCAAGTATTCTCCAAGCTTGACCTCCGTATGGGTTATCACTAGATTCGAATCCGTGAGCAAGATATTCCCAAGACGGCTTTCAGGACAAGCTTTGGTTCATATGAATACACTATCATGTCTTTTGGCCTCGTCAACGCTCCTCCGAATTTCCCTCGCATGATGAACTTCATCTTCAACGCCTACACCAATGACTTCGTTTTGGTCTATCTCAACGACATTCTGGTCTTTTCGAAGAACAAGGAAGATCATGCCAAGCACTTGCGTTTGGTACTCGATAAGCTCAGGGAACACAAGTTCTACGCCAAGTTCTCCAAGTGCGAATTTTGGCTCGATGAGGTTCTTTATCTTGGTCATATCATCTCTGCCAAGGGCATTGCGGTGAATCCTGAGAAGGTGTCTGCAATTGTGAATTGGGAACCACCTCAGAACATGAAGCAACTTCGTAGCTTCCTCGGTCTCGCAAGCTATTGTCGAAGATTCGTTGAAAACTTTTCTAAGATCGCGAAGCCTCTCTCAAATCTTCTCCAGAAGCACGTCAAGTACGTTTGGTCTCTGGAGTGTGACATTGCTTTCA
This sequence comes from Triticum aestivum, assembly GCF_018294505.1. NCBI lineage: Eukaryota > Viridiplantae > Streptophyta > Magnoliopsida > Poales > Poaceae > Triticum > Triticum aestivum. Next base: position 303,672,591 of record NC_057809.1, read on the forward strand.
ACATTTTGAAAGAGAAATTGGTCACTGCTCTAGTTCTGACTCTTCCTGATGAATCCAAACCATACAAGGTCTTTTGCGATGCCTCTCTCCAAGGTCTTGGCGCAGTGTTGATGCAAGAGAAGAAAGTTTTGGCTTATACCTCTCGCCAGTTAAAGCCCAACAAGAAGAACTACCCCACTCATGACCTCGAGTTGGCGGCAGTTGTGTATGCTCTTTTGTCTTGGAGACATCTCTTACTGGGAAGAAAAGTGGACATTTTCACTAACCACAAGAGTCTCAAGTACATCTTCACTCAGCCTAATCTCAACCTTAGGCAAACTCGATTGGTCGAAATGATTCAAGAGTATAATCCGAGTATCGAGTATACTCCAGGCAAGGCCAATGTGATTGCTGACGCATTGAGCAGGAAGGCTTATTGCAACAGTCTAATTCTCAAGCCTTATCAACCCGAGCTTTGTGAAGCTTTCTGCAAACTTAATCTGCAAGTTGTTCCTCAAGGTTTCCTCGCCAACCTTCAAGTCTCTCCTACCTTGGAAGACCAGATTCGTCCAGCCCAGCTTCTTGATGCTATGGTGAAAAAGGTGAAGATTGGGATTGCCAAGAGTCAACCCAAGTACAAGTGCTACCGCCTGGATGACAATGATACTCTCTTCTTCGAGGATCGTATTGTTGTGCCCAAAGGTGACCTTCGTAAAGTGATCATGAATGAGGCTCACAATTCTCTCCTCTCCATCCACCCTAGGAGCACAAAGATGTATCAGGACCTCAAGCAGGCTTATTGGTGGACTCGAATGAAGCGCGAGATTGCTCAGTTCGTAAATGAATGTGATGTCTGCAGAAGAGTGAAGGCAGAACACCAAAGGTCAGCTGGTCTCCTCCAACCTCTTGCCATTCCAGAATGGAAGTTTGACCACATTGAGATGGACTTCGTGACTGGGTTTCCAAAGTCCAAACATGGCAATGATGTTATATTCGTTGTCATTGACAAACTCACTAAAGTGGCTCACTTTCTGCCTATCAAAGAGTCAATCACTACAGCTCAATTGGCGGAACTCTATACCTCTCGAATTGTCTCTCTACATGGTATTCCACAAGTGATCTCTTCAGACCGTGGCAGCATCTTTACCTCCAAGTTTTGGGATTCTTTTCAGAAGGCCATGGGCACCAACATCCGCTTCGGTACATCTTTCCATCCTCAAACTAGCGGTCAAGTCGAGCGTGTCAACCAGATTCTTGAAGATATGCTCAGGGCTTGTGTGATCTCCTTCGGCATGAAGTGGGAGGATTGTCTTCCATATGCTGAATTCTCCTACAACAACGGTTTTCAAGCAAGTTCGGGCAAGGCCCCATTTGAAATTCTGTATGGCAGGAAGTGCCGTACCCCTCTCAACTGGACTGAAACTGGTGAACGTCAGCTTCTCGGAAATGACTTAATCACAGAGGCAGAGGAAATGTGCAAAGTCATTCGAGATAACCTCAAAGCAGCCCAATCCCACCAGAAGAGCTCTTATGATAGTAAGCACCGTTATTTGGCTTTCGAGATCGTAGATCATGTTTACCTCCGCGTCTCTCCAATGAAAGGTACTCGTTGCTTTGGTATCAAAGGGAAGCTTGCCCCTAGATACGTGGGACCTTTCAAGATTGTCAGCAAGAGAGGCGATCTCGCCTATCAACTCAAGCTTCCTTCAAACATTGCAAATGTGCATGACGTGTTCCATGTCTCTCAGCTCCGAAAGTGCTTCAAGACTCCTGACCGCACCATCAACTTCGAGGACATTGAGCTCCAAGAAGATCTCTCTTATCGTGAGCACCCCGTTGCTATTCTTGTAGAGACTGAACGCAAGACTCGCAACAAGTCAATAAAATTCCTCAAAGTCAAGTGGTCACACCATTCCGACCGTGAAGCTACCTGGGAACGTGAGGATAACCTCCGTTCTGAATACCTGGCATTCTTTCAGTCCTAGATCTCGGGACGAGATCCTTTCGTAGTGGTGGAGTGTTGTAACACCCCGGATATGATTTACCCAATATGTTATCCAACTCTTGCCGTTTCCGGCGTTAAGTTATTTTATTTTCTCGGGTTTGGGTTTTTGTCTCCGTGTGTTGTTGTCATTGTCATGCATCTCATGTCATGTCATCATGTGCATTGCATTTTCATACGTGTTCATCTCATGCATCCGGGCATCTTCCCCGTTGTCCTTTTGCATTCCGGCACTCTGTTCTCCTCCGGTGGTCATTTCTACCTTTCTTTCGTATGTGGGGATTAAACATTTCCGGATTGGACCAAGACTTGCCAAGCGGCCTTGGTTTAATACTGGTAGTCCGCCTGTCAAGTTTCGTACCATTTCGACTTCGTTTGATGCTCCAACGGTTAACCGAGGGACCGAGAAAGCCTCGTGTGTGTTGCAGCCCAACAACCCTCCATTTTGGCCCAAACCCACCAAACCCCTATCCATCATCTAGAGCGTTCGATCACGATCGCGTGGCCGAAAACCGCACCTCATTTGGACTAGCCTAGCTCCTCCTATGCCTATATAAAGAACCCCCTCCGAAATTCCCCTTCTCCTCCCCCCGAAACCCTAGTCCCCTTCGTCTCCACGCGCCGACGGACATTTTTCTGTCCGG
>NC_057809.1:303675702-303681195 GCF_018294505.1 Triticum aestivum
GCCCCTCCCGCGCTCCTCGCCACGGATATTTGGTTTGAGATTGGGATTTCTTATCGAGTATTTGTTCTTGATCCATACCTTGTTGATTTATTTCTCTACCTAAATTCTAAGTGGCTTCTCAATTTATGGATATGTGACCATTTCAAGTGGAATGCATTCATTCTTATGTTCGGATGTGAAGACTTTATGTTGCAATTTCAACCCGTTTGATTCAGCTTCATTTTATCTGTCTATGTGCTAACGGTGGTCAACCTCTTTAGGATGGCTCCCGCTAAGAGCACCAATCAGAATCAGAATCAGGATCCGCCACCACCTCCTCCTCCTCCGGAGGCATGGAAAGCTGTGATGGCCGCAACCAATGCAAACACACAGTTGATCATGCAAATTCTTCAAGAGCGCAATCAAGCGAACCAAGGCAACCAAGGCAACAATCAGAATCACTTTGCTACACTCAACCAGTTCCTTGCTAACGGGCCAAAGACTTTCAGCAATTGTGTTGAGGCAACTGATGCTGACGATTGGCTCGTGGATCTATGCAAGCATTTCGAGTGCAGTAACGTGAGGCCTGAGGACTTCGTCAAGTTCGCTTCCTTCCAACTCAAAGACCAAGCTGCAGAATGGTTCCAGCAGTACAAGGATTCCAGAGGAGGCCATGTGATTACCTGGGATGAGTTCTGTCAAGAATTCAAAGCTCATCATATTCCCCAGAGCATGGTTGAAAGCAAGCGTGAGGAATTCCGCAACCTGAAGCAAGGTTCTTTGTCTGTCTACGACTACAACAAGTTGTTCCAGAAGCTCGCCCGCTTTGCTAAGCAGGACGTCCCCGACGAGAAGAGCATGATATACCAGTTCAGGGGTGGTCTCAGGGAAGAAATTCAGCTAGCTCTTGTCCTCTTTGAGCCCTTGAGATACGATGAGTTCTACAACATGGCATTGAAGCAAGAGGCCGCTCAACTGAGGTGTGATGCTTCCAAGAAGTGAGTCAGAGATGCTACTCCTTCTTCCTCTACTCAAGTGGCCAAGAAGCATAAGTATTGGCTTCCTCCTCCTCCGTTTTGTCAGCCGTATCAGCAGAAGAGCAAAGGTGGCAGTGGATCTTCCCACCCACCCAACCCTGGCTTTCAGAACAAGACTTCGTCTCAAGCTCCAAGATTGCGTGCTCCGTATCACCGTCCGCTTTTAGAGGTCACATGCAACAAGTGCCAACAGAAGGGTCACTATGCCAACAAATGCTTCAACCAGAGGCGTCTTCCTCCTCCTCCTCCTGTGAGATCGGCAAGTACAGCTGTGGTCAAGCATAACCCCAAGCACACCAAGGTCAATATGGTCAATGCAGCTCAGGCACAGGACTCGTCAGATGTCATCATGGGTAACCTTCCTGTTAACGATATTCCTGCAAGAGTTCTTTTTGACACTAGTGCATCGCATTGTTTCATGTCGAGACCTTTTCCATCTAAGCATGATTTTGTTACTCAAGTGTTGTCGAAACCGTTGGCTATTGTCTCTCTGGCCCGTCAAATGACATCTCGAGTATGTGTTCCGGATGTTACAATCACTTTGGGTGACTATAAGTTCTTGTCTTCTCCAAATGTTCTTCGTGACTCGGATATTGATCTTATTCTCGGAATGGATTGGCTTTCTAAGCATAAGGCTCAGCTTGATTGTGCAGCCAGGTAGATTCAATTGACTCATTCGTCTGAGGATGTAATTGTCTTTACTGCTCGTGATGATACCATCCGTCTGTTTTCTCTCAATGAGAAGGGTGAACTGGATGCTATCTCGCAAATCCCAATCGTTTGCGAATATCAAGACGTCTTTCTAGAAGAGCTTCCAGGAATGCCTCCGCACCGGCCAGTGGAATTCGTCATCGATGTTGAGCCTGGCACGGAACTAGTGTGCAAGCGTCCTTACAAGCTCGGACCTGAAGAGTTGAAGGAGCTGAAGAAGCAACTCGATATTCAAGAGAGAATGGGTCTCATCCAGCCTAGTTCTTCTCCGTGGGGTTGTGGTGTTCTTTTTGTGAAGAAGAAGGATGGAACGGACCGACTTTGTCTTGATTACCGTCCATTGAACAAGAAGACCATCAAGAACAAATACCCACTTCCCAACATCAACGAGCTGTTTGAATAACTCAAAGGTGCCCAAGTATTCTCCAAGCTTGATCTCCCTATGGGTTATCATCAGATCCGAATCCGTGAGCAAGATATTCCCAAGATGGCTTTCAAGACAAGCTATGGTTCATATGAATACACTGTCATGTCTTTTGGCCTCATCAACGCTCCTCCGACGTTCTCTTGCATGATGAACTTCATCTTCAACGCCTACACCAATGACTTCGTTTTGGTCTATCTCGACGACATTCTGGTCTTTTCAAAGAACTAGGAAGATCATGCCAAGCACTTGCGTTTGGTGCTTGATAAGCTCAGGGAACACAAGTTCTACCCTAAGTTCTCCAAGTGCGAATTTTGGCTCGATGAGGTTCTTTATCTTGATCATATCATCTCTGCCAAGGGCATTGCGGTGAATCCTGAGAAGGTGTCTGCAATTGTGAATTGGGAACCTCCTCAGAACGTGAAGCAACTCCGTAGCTTCCCCGGTCTCGCAAGCTACTGTCGAAGATTCGTTGAAAACTTTTCTAACATCGCGAAGCCTCTCTCAAATCTTCTCCAGAAGCACGTCAAGTACGTTTGGTCTCCGGAGTGTGACATTGCTTTCAACACTTTGAAAGAGAATTTGGTCAATGCTCCAGTTCTGACTCCGCCTGATGAATCCAAGCCGTACGAGGTCTTTTATGATGCCTCTCTCCAAGGTCTTGGCGCAGTGTTGATGCAAGAGAAGAAAGTTGTGGCTTATACCTCTCGCCAGTTGAAGCCCAACGAGAAGAACTACCCCACTCATGACCTTGAGTTGGCGGCAGTTGTGCATGCTCTTTTGACTTGGAGACATCTCTTATTGGGAAGAAAAGCGGACATTTTCACTGACCACAAGAGTCTCAAGTACATCTTCACTCAACCTAATCTCAACCTCAGGCAGACTCGATGGGTAGAAATGATTCAAGAGTATAATCCTAGTATCGAGTATACTCCAGGCAAGGCCAATGTGATTGCTGACGCATTGAGCAGAAAGGCTTATTGCAGCAGTCTGATTCTCAAGCCTTATCAACCCGAGCTTTGTGATGCTTTCCGCAAACTTAATCTGCAAGTTGTTCCTCAAGGTTTCCTCGCCAACCTTCAAGTCTCTCCTACCTTGGAAGACCAGATTCGCTAAGCTGAGCTTCTTGATGCTATGGTGAAAAAGGTGAAGATTGGAATTGCCAAGAGTCAACCCAAGTACAAGTGCTACCGCCTTGATGACAAGGATACTCTTTTCTTCGAGGATCATATTGTTGTGCCCAAAGGTGACCTTCGTAAAGTGATCATGAACGAGGCTCACAATTCTGTCCTCTCCATCCACCCTGGGAGCACGAAAATGTATCAGGACCTCAAGCAGGCTTATTGGTGGACTAGAATGAAGCGCGAGATTGCTCAGTTCGTGAATGAGTGTGATGTCTGCAGAAGAGTGAAGGCAGAACACCAAAGGCCAGCGGGTCTCCTCCAACCTCTTGCCATTCCAGAATGGAATTTTGACCACATTGAGATGGACTTCGTGACTGGGTTTCCAAAGTCCAAACGTGGCAATGATGCTATATTCGTTGTCATCGACAAACTCACTAAAGTGGCTCATTTTCTGCCTATCAAAGAGTCAATCACTGCAGCTCAATTGGCGGAACTCTATACCTCTCGAATTGTCTCGCTGCAAAGTATTCCACAGGTGATCTCTTCAGACCGTGGCAGCATCTTTACCTCCAAGTTTTGGGATTCTTTTCAGAAGGCCATGGGCACCAACATCCGCTTCAGCACAGCTTTCCATCCTCAAACTAGCGGTCAAGTCGAGCGTGTCAACCAGATTCTTGAAGATATGCTCAGGGCTTGTGTGATCTCCTTCGGCATGAAGTGGGAGGATTGTCTTCCTTATGCTGAATTCTCCTACAACAACAGTTTTCAAGCAAGTTCGGGCAAGGCCCCATTTGAAATTCTGTATGGCAGGAAGTGTCGTACCCCTCTCAACTGGTTCGAAACCGGTGAACGTCAGCTTCTGGGTAATGACTTAATCACAGAGGCAGAGGAAATGTGCAAAGTCATTCGATATAACCTCAAAGCAGCCCAATCCCGCCAGAAGAGCTACTATGATAGTAAGCACCGTGATTTGGCTTTTGAGATCGGAGATCATGTTTACCTCCGCGTCTCTCCAATGAAAGGTACTCGTCACTTAGGTATCAAAGGGAAGATTGCCCCTAGATACGTGGGACCTTTCAAGATTGTCAGCAAGAGATTGACTCGAGCTTCCTTCAAACTTTGCAAATGTTCATGACATTTTCCATGTCTCTCAGCTTCGAAAGTGCTTCAAGACTCCTGACCACACCGTCAACTTCGAGGACATTGAGCTCCAAGAAGATCTCTCTTATCGTGAGCACGCAGTTGCTATTCTTGAAGAGACTGAATGCAAGACTCGGAACAAGTCAATCAAATTCCTCAAAGTCAAGTGGTCACACCATTCCGACCGTGAAGCTACCTGGGAATGCGAGGATCACCTCCGTTCTGAGTACCCGGCGTTCTTTCAGTCCTAGATCTCGGGACGAGATCCTTTCGTAGTGGTGGAGTGTTGTAACACCCCGGATATGATTTTCCCAATATGTACTCCAACTCTTGCCATTTTCGGCGTTAAGTTATTTTACTTTCTCGGGTTCGGGTTTTTGTCTCCGTGTGTTGTTATCGTTTTCATGCATCTCATATCATGTCATCATGTGCATTGCATTTGCATACGTGTTCATCTCATGCATTCGAGCATTTTCCCCGTTGTCCGTTTTGCATTCCGGCTCTCCGTTCTCCTCCGGTGGTCATTTCTACTTTTCTTTCGTGTGTGGGGATTAAACATTTCCGGATTGGACCGAGACTTGCCAAGCGGCCTTGGTTTTCTACCGGTAGACCGCCTGTCAAGTTTCGTACCATTTGGACTTCGTTTGATGCTCCAACGGTTAACCGAGGGACCGAAAAGGCCTCCTGTGTGTTGCAGCCCAACACCCCTCCAAGTTGGCCCAAAACCCACCAAAACCCTCTCCATCATCTAGAGCGTTCGATCACGATCGCGTGGCCGAAAACCGCACCTTATTTGGACACTCCTAGCTCCCTCTACCTCTATATAAAGAACCCCTCCTCAAAATTCCGGATCTCCCCTTCCAAACCCTAAAAAAAATCGTCTCCGCCGCCACCGGACGTGTCCGCCGCCTCCGCCGACCAACCCGGCGCTGCCACGTGGCCCGGGCGCCCCACTTCACCGCTGCCACCGACGCGGGCCCGCAGGCCCAGCGCCGGCCCTCCCCGCCGCCCGACCGGGCCTCTCCACCGCGCCGCCTCTCCGCTCGGCCGTCGCCCGGCCCTCCCCGCCGGCGTTCGT